>NW_018401189.1:8180-8348 GCF_002168275.2 Theobroma umbraticum | reverse complement strand
AAAGCGAGTAATAAGGCTTTTGAAGGTATGGGTGACTATAAATTGACTTTTCTTACAAATAAATATCTTTTTCTTCACATTTATCGAGGCAAACATTCAATTATAATCTATTCTAACTAAAATATAAAACAATTAAACCTAAAATAAATTATGAGATTATAAAACCAT
>NW_018401189.1:8045-8170 GCF_002168275.2 Theobroma umbraticum | reverse complement strand
TGATAAGGCTTTTAAAGGAATGGGTAACTATAAAATGACTTTTCCTGCCAATGAATACCTTTTTCTTCATGTTTCCCAAGGTAAACATTCAATTATTATCTGTTCTAACCAAAAACATAAAAAAA
>NW_018401189.1:7685-7767 GCF_002168275.2 Theobroma umbraticum | reverse complement strand
AGTGAGTAATAAGGCTTTTAAAGGAATGGGTGACTATAAACGGACTTTTCTTGCTAAAGAATACCTTTTTCTTCATGTTTCC
>NW_018401189.1:7543-7675 GCF_002168275.2 Theobroma umbraticum | reverse complement strand
TGAAGGAATGAGTGACTATAAAAGGGCATTTCTTACCAATGAATGCCTCTTTCTTTACATTTCTTAAGGCAGAAATAAAATTATTATCTATTTTAACAAAAAATGTAAAAAAATTCAACTTAAAATCAATTA
>NW_018401189.1:7191-7338 GCF_002168275.2 Theobroma umbraticum | reverse complement strand
TGTTTCTTAAGGTAGACATTCAATTCTAGTTTGTTTTAACAAAAAATGTAAAAAAAAATTCAACCAAAAATCAATTATGGCATTACAAAACCATTTAAAGTGAGTAATAAGGCTTTTAAAAGAATGGGTAACTATAAAAGGACTTTT
>NW_018401189.1:6898-7071 GCF_002168275.2 Theobroma umbraticum | reverse complement strand
CCAAGGTAAACATTCAATTATTATCTGTTCTAACCAAAAACGTAAAAAAATTCAGCCTAAAATCAATTATGAGATTAGAAAACTATTGAAAGCGAGTAATAAGGCTTTTGAAGGTATGGGTGACTATAAATAGACTATTCTTGCCAATAAATATCTTTTTCTTCACATTTCTC
>NW_018401189.1:6574-6702 GCF_002168275.2 Theobroma umbraticum | reverse complement strand
AGGTAAACATTCAATTATTATCTGTTCTAACCAAAAATGTAAAAATATTCAACCTAAAATCAATTATGAGATTGTAATACCATTGAAAGTGAGTAATAAGGCTTTTAAAGGAATGAGTGACTATAAAT
>NW_018401189.1:5977-6153 GCF_002168275.2 Theobroma umbraticum | reverse complement strand
ATTATTATCTGTTTTAACAAAAAATGTAAAAAAATTCAACTTGAAATCAATTATGACATTACGAAACAATTTAAAGCGAATAATAAGGCTTTTGAAAGGTATGGGTGACTATAAATAGACTTTTCTTATCAATGAATGCTTTTTTCTCCATGTTTCTTAAGGTAGACATTCAATTC
>NW_018401189.1:5765-5967 GCF_002168275.2 Theobroma umbraticum | reverse complement strand
TAACAAAAAATGTAAAAACAATTCAACCTAAAATCAATTATGGCATTACAAAACCATTTAAATTGAATAATAAGGCTTTTAAAGGAATGGGTAACTCTAAAAGGACTTTTCTTGCCAATAAATACCTTTTTCTTCACGTTTCACAAGGCAAACATTCAAATATTATTTGTTCTACTCAAAAACGTAAAAAAATTCAACCTAA
>NW_018401189.1:5655-5755 GCF_002168275.2 Theobroma umbraticum | reverse complement strand
GAGATTATAAAACCATTCAAAGTGAGTAATAAAGCTTTCAAAGGGATGGGTAACTATAAAAGGACTTTTCTTGTCAACGAATACCTTTTTCTTCACATTT
>NW_018401189.1:5489-5645 GCF_002168275.2 Theobroma umbraticum | reverse complement strand
ACATTCAATTATTATCTGCTCTAACCGAAAACGTAAAAAAATTCAACCTAAAATCAATTATGAGATTAGAAAACCCTTGAAAGTGAGTAATACGGCTTTTAAAACGAATACCTTTTTCTTCACATTTTCCAAGGCAAACATTCAATTATTATCTGC
>NW_018401189.1:5259-5389 GCF_002168275.2 Theobroma umbraticum | reverse complement strand
CATCAAAAAGTTCAACCTAAAACCAATTTTGAGATTATGAAACCATTTAAAGTGAGTAATAAAGCATTTGAAAGAATGAGTTACTATAAATGAACTGTTCTTCCCAATGACTACCTTTTTCATTAGGTTT
>NW_018401189.1:4816-4988 GCF_002168275.2 Theobroma umbraticum | reverse complement strand
TAAACTGAGTAATAAGGCTCTTGAAGGAATGAGTGACTATAAATGGGCATTTCTCGCCAACAAATGCCTCTTTCTTTATGTTTCTTAAGGTAGACATTCTATTATTGTCTGTTTTAACAAAAAAATGTAAAAAATTCAACTTAAAATCAATTATGGCATTACAAAACCATTT
>NW_018401189.1:4491-4684 GCF_002168275.2 Theobroma umbraticum | reverse complement strand
TTTAAAGTGAGTAATAAGGCTTTTAAAGGAATGGGTAAATATAAAAGGACTTTTATTGCCAATGAATACCTTTTTCTTCATGTTTCCTGAGGTAAACATTCAATTATTATCTGTTCTAACCAAAAACGTAAAAAAATTAAACCTAAAATCAATTATGAGATTATAATACCATTGAAAGTGAGTAATAAGGCTT
>NW_018401189.1:3983-4168 GCF_002168275.2 Theobroma umbraticum | reverse complement strand
TAAACTGAGTAATAAGGCTCTTGAAGGAATGGGTGACTATAAATGGGCATTTCTGGCCAATGAATGCCTCTTTCTTTACATTTCTTCAGGTAGACATTCAATTATTATCTGTTTTAGCAAAATATGTTAAAAAAATCAATTATGGCATTACGAAACCATTTAAAGCGAATAATAAGGCTTTTGAA
>NW_018401189.1:3452-3787 GCF_002168275.2 Theobroma umbraticum | reverse complement strand
AAAGGAATGGGTAACTATAAAAGGACTTTTCTTGCCAATGAATACCTTTTTCTTGATGTTTCCCAAGGTAAACATTCAATTATTATCTGTTCTAACTAAAAACATAAAAAAATTCAGCCTAAAATCAATTATGAGATTATAATACCATTGAAAGTGAGTAATACGGCTTCTAAAGGAATGAGTAGCTATAAATGGACTTTTATTGCCAATAAATACCATTTTCTTCATATTTCTCAAGCTAGATATTCAATTATACTCTATTTTAATAAAAAATAAAAAATAATTTGAAGTTAAAATCACTTTTGAAATTATAAAACCATTTAAAGTGAGTAATA
>NW_018401189.1:3121-3293 GCF_002168275.2 Theobroma umbraticum | reverse complement strand
AGGAATGGGTGACTATAAATGGGCATTTCTTGCCAATGAATGCCTCTTTCTTTACATTTCGTAAGGTAGACATTTAATTATTACCTGTTTGGACAAAAAATGTAAAAATATTCAACTTAAAATCAATTATGGCATTACGAAACCATTTAAAGCGAATAATAAGGCTTTTGAA
>NW_018401189.1:2967-3102 GCF_002168275.2 Theobroma umbraticum | reverse complement strand
AGACTTTTCTTATCAATGAATGCTTTTTTCTTCATGTTTCTTAAGGTAGACATTTAATTCTAGTTTGTTTTCACAAAAATGTAAAACAAATTCAACTTAAAATCAATTATGGCATTACAAAACCATTTAAAGTGA
>NW_018401189.1:2685-2957 GCF_002168275.2 Theobroma umbraticum | reverse complement strand
TTTTAAAGGAATGGGTAACTCTAAAAGGACTTTTCTTACCAATGAATACTTTTTTCTTCAAGTTTCAAAAGGTAGATATTCAATCATAATCTGTTTTAGTCAAAAATGTCAAAAAGTTGAACCTAAAATCAATTATGAGATTATAAAACTAGTTAAAGTGAGTAATAAGGCTTTTAAATTAATGGGTAACTCTAAAGGGACTTTTCTTGCCAATGAAAACCTTTTTCTTCACGTTTCCCAAGCCAAACATTCAATTATTATCTGTTCTAACC
>NW_018401189.1:2296-2437 GCF_002168275.2 Theobroma umbraticum | reverse complement strand
CATTTAAAGTGAGTAGTAAGGCTTTTGAAGAATGGGTGACTATAAATAGATTTTCTTTCCAATGAAAACTTTTTTCTTCAAGTTTCTAAAGGTAGATATTCAATCATAATCTGTTTTAACCAAAAATGTCAAAAAGTTCAA
>NW_018401189.1:2087-2220 GCF_002168275.2 Theobroma umbraticum | reverse complement strand
AAGGCAAACATTCAGTTATTATCTGTTCTAACCAAAATGTAAAACAATTCAACCTAAAATCATTTATGAGATTATAAAGCCATTTAAAGTGAGTAATAAGGCTTTTAAAGGAATGGGTAACTCTAAAAGGACT
>NW_018401189.1:1829-2016 GCF_002168275.2 Theobroma umbraticum | reverse complement strand
ATATTCAATCATAATCTGTTTTAGCCAAAAATGTCAAAAAGTTGAACCTAAAATCCATTATGAGATTATAAAACCATTTAAAGTGAGTAATAAAATTTTTAAAGGAATGGGTAACTCTAAAAAGACTTTTCTCGCCAATGAATACCTTTTTTTTCATGTTTCCCAAGGCAAACATTCAATTATTATC
>NW_018401189.1:1501-1728 GCF_002168275.2 Theobroma umbraticum | reverse complement strand
AAAATCATTTATGAGATTATAAAACCATTTAAAGTGAGTAATAAGGCTTTTAAATGAATGGGTAACTCTAAAAGGACTTTTCTTGCCAATGAATACCTTTTTCTTCTCGTTTCCCAGGGCAAACATCAATTATTATCTGTTCTATCCAAAAACGTAAAAATATTCAATCTAATATCAATTATGAGATTATAAAACCATTGAAAGTGAGTAATAAGGCTTTTAAAGGA
>NW_018401189.1:1129-1376 GCF_002168275.2 Theobroma umbraticum | reverse complement strand
AAATGGACTTTTCTTGCCAATGAATATCTTTTTCTTCATGTTTTCTAAGGTAGATATTGAATCATAATCTGTTCTAACTAAAAAAGTCAAAAAGTTTAACCTAAAATCAATTATGAGATTATAAAATTATTTAAAGTGAGTAGTAAGGCTTTTGAAGAATAGGCGAGTATAAATAGATTTTTCTTGGCAATTAATGCCTTTTTCTTCAAGTTTCCAAAGGTCGATATTCAATCATAATATGTTTTAA
>NW_018401189.1:725-894 GCF_002168275.2 Theobroma umbraticum | reverse complement strand
TAACTCTAAAAGGACTTTTCTTGCCAATGAATACCTTTTTCTTCAAGTTTCCAAGGGTAGATATTCAATCATAATCTGTTTTAGCCAAAAATGTCAACAAGTTGAGCCTAAAATAAATTATGAGATTATAAAACCATTTAAAGTGAGTAATAAGGCTTCTAAAGGAATG
>NW_018401189.1:475-592 GCF_002168275.2 Theobroma umbraticum | reverse complement strand
TCTTCTCGTTTCCCAAGGCAAACATTCAATTATTATCTGTTCTAGCCAAAAACGCAAAAAAAATCAATCTAAAATCAATTATGAGATTATAAAACCATTGAAAGTGAGTAATAAGGC
>NW_018401189.1:303-443 GCF_002168275.2 Theobroma umbraticum | reverse complement strand
AAAAATGTAAAATAATTTGAACTTAAAATAACTTTTGAAATTATAAAACCATTTTAAAGTGAGTAATAAGACTTTTAAAGGAATGAGTTACTATAAATGGACTTTTCTTGCCAATGAATACCTTTTTCTTCATGTTTTCT
>NW_018401189.1:0-113 GCF_002168275.2 Theobroma umbraticum | reverse complement strand
TAGATATTCAATCATAATCTGTTTTAACCAAAAATGTCAAAACATTGAACCTAAAATCCATTATGAGATTATAAAACCATTTAAAGTGAGTAATAAGGCATTTAAAGGAATGG
>NW_018401188.1:0-2655 GCF_002168275.2 Theobroma umbraticum | reverse complement strand
TTTCTACACATTTTTTAAAATAGACATTCACTTATAGTTCGTTTTAACTAAAAATGTGAAAAAAACTCACCTTAAAATCAATTATGAGATTATAAAACCATTTAAAATAGTAATAAGGCTTTTGAAGGAATGGGAGACTATAAATGGACTTTTCTTCTCAATGAATGATTTTTTCTACACGTTTCTTGAGTCAGACATTCAATTATAATTTGTTTTAAATGAAAATATAGAAAAACTCGTGTTAAAGTCTATTATGAGATTATAAAATCACTTAAAGTAAGTAATAAACCTTTTGAAGGAATTGGTAGCTATAAATAAACTTTTCTTACCAATGACTGCCTTTTTCTTCATATTTCTTGAGGAAGACATTCAATTATAATCTGTGTTAACAAAAATCTAAAGAATTCAACTCAAAATAAATTCTAAACTTATAAAACTATTTAAAGCGGTTAATAAGGCTTTTGAAGGGATGGCTGACTATAAATGGATATTTCTTGCCAATGAATGGCTGTCCTACACGTTTCCTAAGGTAGACATTCAATTATAGCCAGTTTTAATGAAAAAAGTAAAAACAATCAACTTAAAATCAATTATGAGATTATAAAACCATTTAAAGCGAGTAATGATGCTTTCGAAGGCATGAGTGACAATAAATAGACATTTCTTCCCAATGAATAGCTTTTGCTTCATGTATCTTAAGTGAGACATTCAATTATAATCTATTTTAACCAACAATATCAAAGAATTCAACTTAAAATAAATTATGAGATTGTAAAACTATTTGACGCGAGTAATAAGGCTTTCGAAGAAATGGGTGACTATAAATGGACATGTTTTGCTATTAAATGCCTTTATCTTCATATTTCTGAAGGCAAACATTCAATTGTAGTCACTTTTAACTAAAAATATGAAAAAATTCACCTTAAAATTAATTATAACATTATGAAATCATTTAAAACGAGTAACAAGGCTTTTAAAGGGATGGGTGACTATAAATGGATATTTCTTTCCAATGAATGGTTTTTTCTATATGTTTCTCAAGACAAACATTAAATTATAGTCTATTTTAATGAAAAATGTAAAAAAACTCAATTTAAAATCAATTATGAGATTATAAAACCATTTACATCGAGTAATAAGGCATTTGAAGGAATAGGTGACTAAAAATGGACTTTTCTTTCCAATGAATACCTTTCTCTTCACGTTTTTTGAGATAAACATTCAATTACAGTCTGTTTTAATCAAAAATGTAAAAAAGTTCAACTTAAAATCAATTATTAGTTTATAAAACCATTTAAAACAAGCAATAAGGCTTTCGAACGATTTAGTAACTATAAATGAACTTTTCGTATCAATGGATGGCTTTTACTTCATGTTCCCCAAGGCAGACATTCAGTTATAGCCTTTTTTAATCAAAAATGTAAAAAAAAACTTTACTTAAAATCAATTATAAGATTATAAAACCATTTAATGTGAGTAATAAGGCTTTTGAAGGAATGAGTGACTATAAATAGACTTTTCTTAACATTGGATGCTTTTTTCTTCACGTGTCTAAAGGTAGATATTCAATTATAATCTGTTTTAACTATAAATGTAAAAAAATTCATCATAAAATCAATTATGAGATTATAAACCCATTTAAAGTGAGTAATAAGGCTTTTGAAGGAATGGGTGACTATAAATAGAATTTGCTTGCTAATGAATGCTTTTTTCTTCACGTTTCTCATTATAGACATTCAATTATAGTCTATTTTAATTAAAAATGTATTAAAATTCAACTTAAAATCAATTTTAAGATTCTAAAATCATTTAAAGCGAGTAATAAGGCTTTTGAAAGAATTGGTGGCTATAAATAGACTTTTCTAGCTAATGAATGCTTTTTTCTTCATATTTCTCGAGGTAAAGATTCAATTATAATATGTTTTAATTAAAATATAAAAGTATTCCACTTAAAATCAATTATGAGATTATAAAATTATTTCAAGGGAGTAGTAAGGTTTTTGAAGAAATGAGTGACTATAAATAGACTTTTCTTACCAATGAATGCCTTTTTCATCACGTTTCCCAAGGTAGACATTCAAATGCAATTTGTTTTATCAAAAATGTAAAGAAAATTCAACTTAAAATCAGTTATGAGATTATAAAACCATTTAAAACAGGTAATAACACTTTTAAAGGAATAGATAACTATAAATGGACTTTTCTTGCCAATGAATAGCTTTTTCTATATGTTTCCCAAGGTAGACATTCAATTATAACCTGTTTTAACCAAAAATATAAAAAAAATTCAACTTAAAATCAATTTTGAGATTATAAAACCGTTTAAAGTGAGTAGTAAGGATTTTGACCGAATGGGTGACTATAAATAGACTTTTTTTGTTAATGAATGCCTTTTTTTTCATGTTTCTCTAGGTAAAATTCAATTATAATCTATTTTAACTAAAAATGTGAAAACATTTAACTAAAAATCAATTATAAGAATATAAAACCATTTAAAGTGAGTAATAAGGCTTTTGAAAGAATAAGAGACTGTAAATGGACATTTTTTCACAATGAATGGCTTTTTCTATACGTTTCCCAAGGTAGACATTCAATTATAACCTGTTTTAACTAAAAATGTAAAACAAATTCAACTTAAAATCAATTTTGAGATTA
>NW_018401187.1:1009-1145 GCF_002168275.2 Theobroma umbraticum | reverse complement strand
TTAAATTTGAATTCTTTGTACTTTTTTAGTTAAAACAGACTAGGATTGAAAGTCTTCCTTCAGAAACATGAAGAGAAAAGTATTCATTGGCAAGAAAAGTCTATTTATAATCACCCATTCCTTCAAGAGCCTTATT
>NW_018401187.1:523-652 GCF_002168275.2 Theobroma umbraticum | reverse complement strand
CATTTCTTCAAAAGTATTATTACTCACTTTAAATAGTTTTGTAATGCAATAATGGATTTTAAGTTGAATTTTTTCTATCTCTTTTGTTAAACAGACTATAATTGAATGTCTAGCTCGACAAACATAAAG
>NW_018401187.1:0-132 GCF_002168275.2 Theobroma umbraticum | reverse complement strand
TCACTTTAAATAGTTTCATAATCTCAACATTGTTTTTAAGTTCAATTTTTTTTTTCTAGTTAAAACATATTACAATTGAACGTCTACCCCAAGAAACATAATGAAGAGAGCACGAATTGACAAGAAAAGTCC
>NW_018401186.1:890-1070 GCF_002168275.2 Theobroma umbraticum | reverse complement strand
CATGTCTTTAAAAGCCTAGTTACTCGCTTTAAATAATTTTATAATCTTATAAATAATTTGAAGTTGAATTTTTTTATAGTTTTTGTTAAAATAAATCATAATTTGATGTTTACATTAGGAAACATGCAATGAAAGCTGCAACACCTCGTACCCTCTTATAAAAATCAATATGACCTTATC
>NW_018401186.1:805-880 GCF_002168275.2 Theobroma umbraticum | reverse complement strand
AGGGTCAATTGATGTAAATTTAAATACCAAAAAATGGTGACTTGTGAAAAGACTATGTTGGAATAAAATATTTCG
>NW_018401186.1:561-795 GCF_002168275.2 Theobroma umbraticum | reverse complement strand
AATAGTAATTAAATAATAATATTTTTATTGAGAATGAATAGGAAGTTAAAAGGTGAATCAGAGGTGAACCAGAACAAAATGAGACACTTTGGGTCCCGAGGAGACAAGTGAAAAATTTTGAAATAATATAGTATTTTATTAATAAAATAATATTAAAACATTAATATTTTATCTGTTGTCAAAATCAGTCATGAAGGAAGATTATATGACTAATCTAAGTGGGAGAGAAGAAGT
>NW_018401186.1:107-230 GCF_002168275.2 Theobroma umbraticum | reverse complement strand
TAAGGTCTTATGTGCAAATTTCAACATTTGAAGTTAAATGGGAATTTACTAACCGAGGAAGGTTAGATTATGTTGAATATGAGATATAGATGTGGAATTTACTATTACATGTAAACTATGGTG
>NW_018401186.1:0-97 GCF_002168275.2 Theobroma umbraticum | reverse complement strand
AGAAGTTAGTGGGGGACATATGGGACCCCTACCTTGTGAAGTCAAAAAAAGAATAAGATTAAGTTTATTTGCATGTAATGACATTGGTGCATTAGGT
>NW_018401185.1:4618-4732 GCF_002168275.2 Theobroma umbraticum | reverse complement strand
CCATTGGCAAGAAAAGTCTATTTATAGTCACCCATGCCTTTGAAAGCCCTATTAGTCGCTTTAAATGATTTTATAACCTCTTAATTGATTTTAAGTTCAATTTTTTTATATTTT
>NW_018401185.1:4534-4608 GCF_002168275.2 Theobroma umbraticum | reverse complement strand
AGATTATAATTGAATGTCTACCTCATGAAACACAAAGAAAATGATATCAATTGACAAGAAAAGTCCATTTATAG
>NW_018401185.1:4326-4524 GCF_002168275.2 Theobroma umbraticum | reverse complement strand
CTTCGAAAGCCTTATTACTCACTTTTAATGGTTTTATAATCTCATAATTGGTCTTAAGTTAAATTTTTTTTATATTTTTTATTAAAACAGATTACAAGTGAATGTCTACCTTGGGAAACATGAAGACCAAGATTTTCATTGTCAAGAACAGTCCATTTATAGTCACCCACTCCTTCGAAAGCCTTATTACTCGGTTTA
>NW_018401185.1:4235-4316 GCF_002168275.2 Theobroma umbraticum | reverse complement strand
TATTCTCATAATTGATTTTAAGTTAAATGTTTTTACATTTTTAGTCAAAATAGATAATAATTGAATGTTTGCCTTGAGAAA
>NW_018401185.1:3470-4225 GCF_002168275.2 Theobroma umbraticum | reverse complement strand
AAGATATTCATTGGCAAGAAAAGCCCATTTGCAGTCACCGATGCCTTTGGAAGCCTTATTACCCGTTTTAAATGTTTTTATAATCTCATAATTGATTTCAAGCTAAATTTTTTTAATTTATGATTAAAACAAATAATAACTGAATCTTTGCCTAGGAAAACCTGAAGAAAAAGCCATTCATTGGCAAAGAAGTACATTTATAGTTACCCATGCCTTCAAAAGCCTTATTACGTGCTTAAAATGTTTTTAGAATCTCGTAATTGATTTTAACATGAATTTTTATACATTTTGATTAAAACAGATAATAATTGAATTTCTACCTTGGGAAACGTAAAGAAAAAGATATCTATTGACAAGAAAAGTCCATTTATAGTTACCCATGCCTTCGAAAGCCTTATTCTCGCTTTAAATAATTTTATAACCTCATAATTGATTTTAAGTTAAATTAATTTATATTTTTATTAAAATAGATTATAATTGAATGTCTACCTCAAAAAATGTCAAGAAAAAGATATCCATTGATAAGAAAATTTCATTTATAGTCACCCATACCTTCGAAAGCCTTGTTACTTGCTCTAAATGATTTTATAACCTCATAATTGATTTTGAGTTGAATGTTTTTATACTTTTTATTAAAAAAAATTATAATTGAATGTCTACCTCTAGAAACGTGATGAAAAAGATATCCATTGACAAGAAAAGCCCATTTGTAGTCATCGATGCTTTTGAAACCTTATTACTCGCTTTAAATGTTT
>NW_018401185.1:2966-3460 GCF_002168275.2 Theobroma umbraticum | reverse complement strand
ATAATTGATTTCAAGCTGAATTGTTTTTACATTTTTAATTCAAACAAATAATAACTAAATGTTTGCCTAGGAAAACCTAAAGCAAAAGCCATTCATTGGCAAGAAAAGTCTACTTATAGCCACCAATGCCTTCAGAACTGTTATTACTCGCTTTAAATGGTTTTATAATCTCATAAATGATTTTGACTTAATTTTTTTTTACATTTTTGGGTAAAGCAGATAGTAATTGAATGTTTGTCTTGACAAACTTGAAGAAAAATCCATTCATTGGAAAGAAAAGTTCATTTATAGTCTTCCATGCATTTCAAAGCCTTATTACTCGGTTTAAATGATTTTATAAACTCATAATTGATTTTAAGTGAATTTTTTTTATATTTTTTATTAAAATAGATTATAATTGAATGTCTACTTTCAAAAACATGAAGAAAAAGATATCCATTGACAAAAAAAGCCCATTTATAGTCACCGATGCCTTGGAAAGCCTTATTACTCGC
>NW_018401185.1:2587-2956 GCF_002168275.2 Theobroma umbraticum | reverse complement strand
TTTATAATCTCATAATTGATTTCGAGCTGAATTTTTTTACATTTTTAATTCACACAAATAATAACTGAAGGTTTGCCTTGGGAAACCTGAAGAAAAAGCCATTCATTGGCAAGAAAAATCTACTTATAGTCACCCATGCCTTCAAGACGCTTATTACTCGCTTTAAATGGTTTTATAATCTCATGAATGATTTTAGGTTGAATTTTTTTACATTTTTTGGTAAAGTAGATAGTAATTGAATGTTTGTCTCAGCAAACGTAAAGAAAAAGCCATTCATTGGCAAGAAAAGTCTACTTATAGTCACACATGCGTTTAAGACCCTTATTACTCGCTTTAAATGGTTTTATAATCTCATAAATGATTTTAAGT
>NW_018401185.1:2291-2477 GCF_002168275.2 Theobroma umbraticum | reverse complement strand
AAGAAAAAGCCATTCATTGGCAAGAAAAGTTCATTTATAGTCTCCCATGCATTTCAAAGTTCTTATTACTCGATTTAAATGATTTTATAACGTCATAATCGATTTTAAGATGAATGTTTTTACATTTTTTATTGAAACAGATTATAATTGAATGTCTACCTCAAGAAATGTGAAGAAAAATATATC
>NW_018401185.1:2069-2281 GCF_002168275.2 Theobroma umbraticum | reverse complement strand
AAAAGTTCATTTATACTCACCCATGCCTTCGAAAGCCTTATTACTCGCTTTTCATGGTTTTATAATCTCATAATTGATCTCAAGTTGAATTGTTTTTACTTTTATTATTAAAACATATTACAA
The DNA here is from genome assembly GCF_002168275.2 of Theobroma umbraticum. NCBI lineage: Eukaryota > Viridiplantae > Streptophyta > Magnoliopsida > Malvales > Malvaceae > Theobroma > Theobroma umbraticum. Next base: position 2,158 of record NW_018401185.1, on the reverse strand, counting down.
GTGAATGTCTACCTTGGGAAACATGAAAACAAAGATATTCATTGGCAAAAACAGTCCATTTATAGTCACCCACGCCTTCGAAAGCCTTA
>NW_018401185.1:1967-2059 GCF_002168275.2 Theobroma umbraticum | reverse complement strand
TAAATGTTTTTATAATCTCATAATTGATTTTAAGTTAAAATTTTTTATATTTTTGGTCAAAACAGAAAATAATTGAATGTCTACCTTGAGAA
>NW_018401185.1:1558-1957 GCF_002168275.2 Theobroma umbraticum | reverse complement strand
AAAGATATTCATTGGCAAGAAAAGCCCATTTGTAGTCACCGATGCCTTTGGAAGCCTTATTACCCGCTTTAAATGTTTTTATAATCTCATAATTGATTTCAAGCTGAATTTTTTTATTTTTTGATTAAAACAAATAATAATTGAATCTTTTCCTAGGAAAACCTGAAGAAAAAGCCATTCATTGGAAAAGAAGTACATTTATAGTTACCCATGCCTTCAAAAGTCTTATTACGTGCCTAAAATGTTATTAGTATTTCGTAATTGATTTTAACATGAATTTTTGTACATTTTTGGTTAAAACAGATAATAATTGAATGTCTACCTTGGGAAACATGAAGAAAAAGATATCTATTGACAAGAAAAGTCCATTTATAGTCACTCATGTCTTCGAAAGCCTTA
>NW_018401185.1:1175-1548 GCF_002168275.2 Theobroma umbraticum | reverse complement strand
TAAATAATTTTATAACCTCATAATTGATTTTAAGTTAAATTGTTTTATATTTTTATTAAAATAGATTATAATTGAATGGCTACCTCAAAAAATATCAAGAAAAAGATATCCATTGGTAAGAGAATTCCATTTATAGCCACCCATGCCTTCGAAAGCCTTGTTTTGCTCTAAATGATTTGATAACCTCATAATTGATTTTAAGTTGAATTTTTTTATATTTTTATTAAAAAAATTATAATTGAATGTCTACCTCAAGGAACATGATGAAAGAGTTATCCATTGGCAAGAAAAGCCCATTTGTAGTCATCGATGCTTTTGAAAGCCTTATTACTCGTTTTAAATATTTTTATAATCTCATAATTGATTTCAAGCT
>NW_018401185.1:1028-1165 GCF_002168275.2 Theobroma umbraticum | reverse complement strand
ATATTTTTAATTAAAACAAATAATAACTAAATGTTTGCCTAGGAAAACCAGAAGAAAAAGCCATTCATTGACAAGAAAAGTCTACTTATAGTCAGCCATGCCTTCAAGACCATTATTACTCGCTTTAAATAGTTTTA
>NW_018401185.1:818-1018 GCF_002168275.2 Theobroma umbraticum | reverse complement strand
AATGATTTTAAGTTGAATTTTTTTTCATTTTTGGGTAAAACAGATAGTAATTGAAAGTTTGTCTCGATAAACGTGAAGAAAAAGTCATTCATTAACAAAAAAAGGTCATTTATAGTCTCCCATGCATTTCAAAGCCCTATTTCTTGGTTTAAATGATTTTATAAATTCATAATTGATTTTAAGTTGAATTTTTTTTATAT
>NW_018401185.1:701-808 GCF_002168275.2 Theobroma umbraticum | reverse complement strand
AACAGATTATAATTGAATGTCTACCTTGAAAAACATGAAGTAAAAGATATCCATTGACATGAAAAGCCCATTTATAGTCACCGATGCCTTTGAAAGCCTTATTACTC
>NW_018401185.1:507-691 GCF_002168275.2 Theobroma umbraticum | reverse complement strand
TTTTTATAATCTCATAATTGATTTCAAGCCTAAGTTTTTTACATTTTTAATTAACACAAATAATAACTGAATGTTTGCCTAGCGAAACCTGAAGGAAAAGCCATTCATTGGCAAGAAAAGTCTACTTGTAGTCACCCATGCCTTCAAGACGCTTATTACTCACTTTAAATGGTTTTATAATCTC
>NW_018401185.1:237-497 GCF_002168275.2 Theobroma umbraticum | reverse complement strand
TTAAGTTGAATTTTTTTACATGTTTGGGTAAAATAGATAGTAATTGAATGTTTGTCTCAACAAACGTGAAGAAAAAGCCATTCATTGGCCAGAAAAGTCTACTTATAGTCACCAATGCCTTCAAGACCCTTATTACTCGCTTTAAATGGTTTTATAATATCATAAATGATTTTAAGTTTTTTTTTTTTTTACATTTTTGTGTAAAACAGATAGTAATTGAATGTTTATCTTGAGAAATGTGAAGAAAAAGCCATTCATTG
>NW_018401185.1:134-227 GCF_002168275.2 Theobroma umbraticum | reverse complement strand
TTCATTTATAGTCTCCCATGCATTTTAAAGCCTTATTACTCGATTTAAATGATTTTATAACGTAATAATCGATTTTAAGTTGAATTTTTTTAT
>NW_018401185.1:0-124 GCF_002168275.2 Theobroma umbraticum | reverse complement strand
CAAACAGATTATAATTGAATGTCTACCTCAAGAAATGTGAAGAAGAAGATATCCATTGGCAAAGAAAGTTCATTTATAGTCACCCATGCCTTTGAAAGCCTTATTACTTGCTTTAAATGATTTT
>NW_018401184.1:1858-2006 GCF_002168275.2 Theobroma umbraticum | reverse complement strand
GACTATAAATAGACTTTTCTTACCAATGAATACCTTTTTCTTCACGTTTCTCAAGGTAGACAATCAATTATAGCCTGTTTTAAGCAAAACTATAAAACAATTCAACTTAAAATCAATTATGAGATTATAAAATCATTTGAAGTGACTA
>NW_018401184.1:1704-1848 GCF_002168275.2 Theobroma umbraticum | reverse complement strand
TGAAGGAATGAGTGACTATAAATTGACTTTTCTTACCAATAAATGTCTTTTTCTTTAGGTTTCTAGGGGTAGACATTCAATTATAGTCTATTTTAATTAAAAATATAAAAAAATACAACTTCAAATCAATTATGAGATTATAAA
>NW_018401184.1:1535-1694 GCF_002168275.2 Theobroma umbraticum | reverse complement strand
GCGAGTAATAAGGCTTTTGAAAGAATGAATGACTATAAATGGACTATAAATGGACTTTTCTTACCAATGAATGCCTTTTTCTTCATGTTTTCTGAGGCAGACATTCAATTATAGTTTGTTTTAGTCAAAATTACAAACAAATTCAACTTAAAATCAATT
>NW_018401184.1:1173-1525 GCF_002168275.2 Theobroma umbraticum | reverse complement strand
AAAACTATTTAAAGTCAGTAATAATACTTTTGAAGGAATGGGCAACGATAAATAGACTTTTCTTGCCAAGGAATCCCTTTTTCTTTGCATTTCTCGAGATAGACATTAAATTATATTCTATTTTGACCACAAATGTAAAAAAATTGAACTTAAATTTAATTTTGAGATTATAAAACCAATTAAAGTGAGTAATAAGGCTTTTGAAGGGATGGGTGACTATAATGGACTTTTCTTACCAATGAATGCATTTTTCTTTACGTTTGTTTTAGTAGATGGTCAATTATTATCTATTTTAACTAAAAATGTAAACAAATTTAACTTAAAATTAATTATGAGATTATAAAACTATTTA
>NW_018401184.1:1084-1163 GCF_002168275.2 Theobroma umbraticum | reverse complement strand
TAAGGCTTTTGAAGGAATGAGAGACTATAAATAGACTTTTCTTTCGAATAAATATTTTTTTCAACACGTTTCCTGAGGT
>NW_018401184.1:709-1074 GCF_002168275.2 Theobroma umbraticum | reverse complement strand
TTATAGTTTGTTTTAATAAAAAATTATAAAAATTCAACTTAAAATCAATTATGGGATTATAAAACCATTTAAAATGAGTAATAAAAATGGACTTTCTTAGCTAATCTGAATGCTTTTTTCTTGATGTTTCTCAAGGCTAGACATCCAATGTAAAAAAATTCAACTTAAAATCAATTATAAGATCATAAAACCATTTAAAGCAAGTAATAAGGTTTTGAAAAAATGGGTAATTATAAATGGACTTTCCTTTCCAATGAATTTCTTTTTCTTAAGGTTTCTCAAGGTCGACAATCAATTGCAGTCTATTTTAACCAAAAATGTAAAAAAATTCAACTTAAAATGAACTATGAGATTATAAAACCATT
>NW_018401184.1:543-686 GCF_002168275.2 Theobroma umbraticum | reverse complement strand
AAAGAATGAGTGACTATAAATGGACATTTCTTACCAATGAATGTCTTTTTCTTCATATATTCTAAGGTAGACATTCAATTATAGTCTAGTTTAATAAAAAATATAAACAAATTCAACTTAAAATCAATTATGAGATTATAAAA
>NW_018401184.1:207-527 GCF_002168275.2 Theobroma umbraticum | reverse complement strand
ATAAGGCTTTTGAAGGAATGAGTGACTATAAATGGACTTTTTTTGCTAATGAATTCCTTTTTCTTCACATTTTTAAAGGTAGACATTCAATTATATTCTGTTTTGACTACAAATGTAAAAAAATTGAACTTAAAATCAATTTTTAGATTACAAAACCTTTTAAAGAGAGTAATAAAGCTTTTGAAGGAATCGGCGACTATAATAGACTTTTCTTACCGATGAATGTATTTTTCTTAACATTTTTCTTAGTAGATGGCCAATTATTGTCTGTTTTAACCACAAATGTAAAAAAAATTTAACTTAAAATTAATTTTGGGATT
>NW_018401184.1:0-197 GCF_002168275.2 Theobroma umbraticum | reverse complement strand
TTAAAGTGAGTAAAAAGGCTTTCAAAGGAATGAGGGACTATAAATAGACTTTTCTTCCGAATAAATGTTTGTTTCAACATGTTACCTAAGGCAAGTATTTAATTATAGTCTATTTTAACAAAAAAATATAAAAAATTAAACTTAAAATTAACTATGAGATTATAAAACCATTTAAAGTGAGTAATAAGGCTTTTGAA
>NW_018401183.1:2163-2279 GCF_002168275.2 Theobroma umbraticum | reverse complement strand
ATTATTTATTTTAACCAAAAATGTAAAACAATTCAACTTAAAATCAATTATCAGGTTGTAAAACCATTTAAAGGTAGTAATAAGCTTTTGAAGGCATGAGTGACTATAAATAAGGC
>NW_018401183.1:2005-2153 GCF_002168275.2 Theobroma umbraticum | reverse complement strand
AATAAATGGCTTTTTCTTCACATTTCTCGAGGCAGGCATTCAATTTTTATCTATTTTAACCAAAAATGTAAAACAGTTCAACTTAAAATCAATGATGATGTTATAAAATCATTTAAAGCGAGTAATAAGGCTGTTGAAGGCATGGGTG
>NW_018401183.1:1717-1835 GCF_002168275.2 Theobroma umbraticum | reverse complement strand
ACGGTTCTGGAGGATGACATTTAATTATAATCTGTTTTAGCAAAAAATGTAAAAAATTCAAGTCAAAATCAATTATGAGATTATAAAACCATTTAAAGTGAGTAATAAGGCTTTTGGA
>NW_018401183.1:1264-1401 GCF_002168275.2 Theobroma umbraticum | reverse complement strand
GTAGACATTCAATTATTATTTGTTTTAACCAAAAATGAAAAAAATTCAACTTAAAATTCAAATGAATGGCTTTCTCTTCATGGTTCTCGAGGTAGAGATTTAATTATAATCCATTTGAACCAAAAATGCAAAAAAAT
>NW_018401183.1:970-1156 GCF_002168275.2 Theobroma umbraticum | reverse complement strand
TGACTATAAATGGACTTTACTTGCCAATGAATGACTTTTTCTTCATGTTTCTTGGGGTAGATATTTAATTATATTCCATTTTAAAAAAAACGAAAAACAATTTCACTTAAAGTCAGTTACTAGATTATAAAGGCATTTAAAGTAAGTAATAAGGCTTTTGGAAGGCATGGGTGACTATAAATAGGC
>NW_018401183.1:780-918 GCF_002168275.2 Theobroma umbraticum | reverse complement strand
GAGGTTGTGCAATCATTTAAAGCGGGTAATAAGGCATTCGAAGGTGTGGGTGACAATAAATGGACTTTTTCTGCCAATGAATTGTTTTTTCTTCACGTTTGTCAAGGTAGACATATAATTATAATTTGTTTTAACCAA
>NW_018401183.1:147-316 GCF_002168275.2 Theobroma umbraticum | reverse complement strand
ATTAGATTACAAAACCATCTCAAGCGAGTAATAAGGCTGTTGAAGGCATGGGTGGCTGTAAATGGACTTCTCTTGCCAATGAATGGCTTTCTCTTCACGATTCTACAGGATGACATTTAATTCTAACCTGTTTTAGCAAAAAATGTAAAACAATTCAAGTTAAAATCAA
>NW_018401183.1:0-137 GCF_002168275.2 Theobroma umbraticum | reverse complement strand
ATAAAACCATTTAAAGTGAGTAATAAGGCTTTTGGAGGCATGCGTGACTCTAAATAGGCTTTTCTTGCCAACAAATGGCTCTTGCTTTATGTTTTTCGAGGTAGACATTCAATTATTATTTGTTTTAACCAAAAATG
>NW_018401182.1:1176-1292 GCF_002168275.2 Theobroma umbraticum | reverse complement strand
ATGTGAAGAAAAAAGCATTCATTGGCAAGAAAAGTCTACTTATAGCCTCCCACTTCTTCAAAAGCCTTATTACTCACTTTAAATAGTTTTATAATCTTGTAATTGATTTGAAGTTA
>NW_018401182.1:892-1112 GCF_002168275.2 Theobroma umbraticum | reverse complement strand
GTCCATTTATAGTCACCTATTCCTTCAAAAGCTTTATTACACGCTTTGAATAGTTTTATAATGTCATAATTTATTTTAAGGTAAATTTTTTTACATTTTTCATTAAAAGAAACTATAATTGAATGTCTCCCTTGAGAAAAGTTAAGAAAAAAACATTCATTGGCACGAAAAGTCTATTTATAGCCTCCCATTCCTTTAAAAGCCTTATTACTCATTTTAA
>NW_018401182.1:492-613 GCF_002168275.2 Theobroma umbraticum | reverse complement strand
AAAAAAGCATTCATTGACAAGAAAAGTCCATTTATAGTCACCTTTTCCTTTAAAAACCATATTACTAACTTCAAATGGTTTTATAATCTCATAATTGATTTTAAGTTAAATATTTTTACAT
>NW_018401182.1:233-350 GCF_002168275.2 Theobroma umbraticum | reverse complement strand
TTTTTTTATATTTTTGATTAAAACAGACAATAATTGAATGTTTATCTTGAGAAATATTAAGGAAAAAACATTCATTATCATGAAAAGTCCATTTATAGTCACCCATTCCTTCAAAAG
>NW_018401182.1:0-126 GCF_002168275.2 Theobroma umbraticum | reverse complement strand
TAAAATAGACTATAATTGAAAGTCTACCTTAAGAAACGTGAAGAAAAACACATTCATTGGCAAGAAAAGACCATTTATAGTCACTCATTTCTTCAAAAGCCTTATTGCTCACTTTAAATGGTTTTA
>NW_018401181.1:2619-2786 GCF_002168275.2 Theobroma umbraticum | reverse complement strand
AATCTCATAATTGACTTTAAGTTGAATTTTTTTATATTTTTGGTTAAAACAGATAATAATTGATTGTTTGCCTTGAGTAACGTGAAAAAAAAGATATTCATCGGCAAGAAAAGCCTAATTATAGTCACCTATGCCTTTGAAAGTCTTATTACTCGCTTTAAATGTTT
>NW_018401181.1:2118-2609 GCF_002168275.2 Theobroma umbraticum | reverse complement strand
ATAATTGATTTCAAGCTGAATTTTTTACATTTTTAATTAAAAATAATAATAACTGAATGTTTGCCTAAGGAAACCTGAAGAAAAAGCCATTCATTAGCAAAAAAAGTCTATTTATAATCACCCATTCCTTCGAAAGCCTTATTTTGTGCCTAAAATGTTTTTAAATATCCTAATTGATTTTAACTTGAATTTTTATACATTTTTTGTTAAAACAGATAATAATTGACTATTTGGTTTGGGAAACGTGCAGAAAAAGATATTTATTGGTAAGAAAAGTCTACGTCTAGTCATCCATGCCTTCGGAATCCTTATTACTCGCTTTAAATAGTTTTATAATCCTATAATTGATTTTATGTTGATTTTTTTTATATTTTTTATTAAAAAAGATTATAATTGAATGTCTACCCCAGGAAACATGAAGAAAAAGATATCCGTTGGTAAGAAAGGTCCATTTATAGTCACCCATAACTTCAAAAGCCTTATTACTCGCT
>NW_018401181.1:1773-2108 GCF_002168275.2 Theobroma umbraticum | reverse complement strand
TTATAATCTCATAATTGATTTTGAATTGATTTTTTTTACGATTTTGGTTAAAACAGATAATTATTGAATGTCTGCTTCATGAACCATGAAGAAAAAGATATCCATTGGCAAAAAAAGTCCATTTACAGTACCCATGACTTCAAAAGCCTTATTACTCTCTTTAAATATTTTTATAATCTCATAATTTATTTTAAATTAATTTTTTTATGTTTTCGGTTAAAATAGATAATGATTGAATGTCTGCCTCAGGAAATACGAAGAAAAAGATATTCATCGTTAACAAAAGCCCATTTATAGTCACCCATGCCTTTAAAAGCCTTATTACTCGCTTTAAA
>NW_018401181.1:260-1249 GCF_002168275.2 Theobroma umbraticum | reverse complement strand
AAAAAAGATATTCATTGGGAAGAAAAGCCCAATTATAGTCACCTATACCTTTGAAAGCCTTATTATTCACTTTAAATGGTTTTATAATTTCATAATTGATTTCAAGCTGATTTTTTTATATTTTTAATTAAAACAAATAATAACTGAATGTTTGCCTAAGAAAATCTGAAAAAAAAGCCATTCATTAGTAAAAATTGTTTATTTATAATCACCCATGCCTTCGAAAGCTTTATTTTGTGCCTAAAAGGTTTTTAAATCTCGTAATTGATTTTAACTTGAATTTTTATACGTTTTTTGTTAAAACAGATAATAATTGACGGTTTGCCTTAGGAAACGTGAAAAAAAAGATATTTATTGGCAAGAAAAGTCCATCTCTAGTCACCCATGCCTTCGGAATCCTTATTACTCTCTTTAAATGGTTTTATAATCATATAATTGATTTTGTGTTGATTTTTTTATATTTTTTATTAAAAGAGATTATAATTGAATGTCTGCCCTAGGAATCATGAAGAAAAAGATATCCGTTGCCGAGAAAGGTCCATTTATAGTCACCCATGACTTCAAAAGCCTTATTACTCGCCTTAAATGCTTTTATAATCTCATAATTGATTTTAAAATGAATTTTTTTAGATTTTGATTAAAATAGATAATTATTGAATGTCTGCCTCATGAAACATGAAGAAAAAGATATCCATTGGTAAGAAAAATTCATTTATAGTTACCCATGACTTCAAAGGCCTTATTACTCTCTTTAAATATTTTTATAATCTCATAATTTATTTTAAATTAAAGATATTCATTGGCAAGAAAGTCCATTTGTAGTCACTCATACCTTCAAAAGCGTTATTACTCGCTTTAAATGGCTTTATAATCTCATATTTGATTTTAGGTTGAATTTTTGTATTTTTTTGTTAAAACAGATTATAATTGAACATTATCTTGAGAAACATGAAGAAAAAGATATCTATTGACAAGAAAAGTCCATTTAT
>NW_018401181.1:0-226 GCF_002168275.2 Theobroma umbraticum | reverse complement strand
TTTAAATGGTTTTATAATCTCATAAATGATTTTAAGTTAAATTTTGTTTATATTTTTAAGTAAAACATATAATAATTGAATGTTTGACTTGACAAACGTGAAGAGAAAGCCATTCATTGGCAGAAATAGTCCATTTATAGTAACCCACACATTCGAAAGCCTTATTACTTGGTTTAAATGATTTTATAACCTCATAATTGATTTTAAGATAAATTGTTTTGTATTT
>NW_018401180.1:0-1347 GCF_002168275.2 Theobroma umbraticum | reverse complement strand
TTGAAATAGTTTTATAATCTCATAATTGATTTTAAGTTGAATTTTTTACATTTTCAATTAAAAAAGAATATTATTAAATGCTTGCCTTAGGAACCATGCAGAAAAACCCATTTATTTAGAAGAAAAGTCTATTTATAGTCTCCCATTCTTTCAAAAGCCTTATTAGTTGCTTTAAATAGATTTATAATCTCATAATTGATTTTAAGTTAAATTTTTTATATTTTTCATTAAAATAGATAATAATTGAATACATGCATTGAGAAACGTATAGAAAAACCCATTTATTTGGAAAAAAAGTCTATTTATAGTCTCTCATTCCTTTAAAAGTCTTATTACTTGCTTTAAATGGGTTTATAATCTCATAATTGATTTTGTGTTGAATTTTTTAATATTTTTTATTAAAACAAATTATAATTGAATGTCTACCTCAAGAAACATGAAAAAAAATGAATTCATTTGCAATAAAAGCCTATTTATTGTCACACATTCCTTCAAAAGCCTTATTACTCACTTTAAATGGTTTTATAATCTCAAAATTGATTTTAATTCAATTGTTTTTATTTTTTGAGTAAAACATATTATAATTGAATGTCTACATCGAGAGACATGAAGAGAAAGGTATTCGTTGACAAGAAAAATTCATTTATAGTCTCCTAATCTGTGAAAAACCTTATTACTCACTTTAAATAATTTTATTATCTAAAAATTGATTTTATGTTAAATTTTTTTTACATTTTTAGTTAAAACAGACTATAATTTAATGTCTGTCCTGACAAACATGAAGAAAAAAATATTTATTAGCAGGAAAAGTCCATTCATATTCTCTCGTTCCTTCAAAAGCCTTATTACTCACTTTAAATAGTTTTATAATCTCGTAATCAATTTTAAGTTCATTTTTTTTACATTTTTGGTTAAAAAAGATTATAATTGAATATCTATCTCGAGAAACATGAAGAAAAAGGTATTCATTGACAAGAAAAGTCTATTTCTGATCACCCATTCATTCAAAAGCTTTATTACTCGCTTTAAAGGGTTTTATAATCTCATAATTAATTTTAGGTTAAATTTTTTATATTTTTCTTTAAAACAAACTATAATTGAATGCCTAGCTAGGGAAACGTATAGAAAAATCCATTTATTTGGAAGAAAAGTCCATTTATAGTCTCCCATTCCTTCAAAAGCCTTATTACTCGCTTTAAATGGTTTTAGAATCTCATAACTGATTTTAAGTTGAATTGTTTTTACATTTTTGTTTAAAATAGACTATAATTGAATGTCTACCTTGAGAAACGTAAAGAAAAATGAATTCATTTGCAAGAAAAGTCTATTTATAGTCACCTATTCATT
>NW_018401179.1:3448-3745 GCF_002168275.2 Theobroma umbraticum | reverse complement strand
CAGAAAAAATTTCGAGTTATTCCATTTTAGATCAACACATAAATTTTTAGTTAAGTAGTGAAAACAAGGTTAAAATGAAATACTTTGTATTAGTTTGAGGCCCAATAAAAAAGTTAAAAATTTAATTATAAGGAGTTTGATATTTAGGGTTATTCATAAAACAAAATGTTAGATTAAAATTCTATAAAATTCTATCAAAATTTTATTATTTATGTATCATGTATCATCTCTATTATTAGACTTATTCATTTAAAAGATGAAAAGAATCTTGTTATCCATCTGCCTTGATATAAAACG
>NW_018401179.1:3117-3257 GCF_002168275.2 Theobroma umbraticum | reverse complement strand
AGTTTTTTTACTCTAAAAATAGAAGTTAGGTATTTGACTCTCAAAATTTTTTTAGTTATGGGGGACAATCTATTTCAACTTGTAGACGATAACTACAAATCAAAACTTCCCCAAAGAATTAACGGGTATTGTGACTTGAC
>NW_018401179.1:2726-2944 GCF_002168275.2 Theobroma umbraticum | reverse complement strand
TTAATAAAGTTGAATTTTTTTATTTAATAAAATTAAAAAATTATCAAATAGTTTATTATATCTTACAGTAGTTTTGCATTAAGTTTGTCAAATGCTATTTTAAGTTCTCCTTATAGCATTTTGTTGAATATGCATTTCTATGTAAATAAGATATAATTTACATTAAATTTTTATGTTAATAAGTTATAATTTAATAAACCTATTTTACTTTAGAAGTC
>NW_018401179.1:2618-2716 GCF_002168275.2 Theobroma umbraticum | reverse complement strand
ATCCAAAATGATCCAAATTTGAATGACTTGAACCCAAATAATTTGAATTTGACATAGCGTAATTTGAATTTGAAATGATTTAAATCCCAAACAATCAA
>NW_018401179.1:2049-2210 GCF_002168275.2 Theobroma umbraticum | reverse complement strand
ATAACTTTTCGTGGTAATTTGGCAAATAAAACGATTTTTTTGTGCCATAATTTTAGTATCTTAATATTGGACCACTAGTCCTGTCTTCGAAAAACTTGCAACATGAAACAATTGAAAAATTTGAAATTATTAACATTAAGATTTCAATGATTTAATATTTT
>NW_018401179.1:1453-1583 GCF_002168275.2 Theobroma umbraticum | reverse complement strand
ACTATTAAATTTCTCTTCAAACTTTGCATTTCTCTTCAATATTGCTTGACCCATAATTAGTATATTTTAAAAGTTTAAAATTCTAATACGAATCAAAATTCTGTGATGATGCCAATAGGTGAGTTGGTGT
>NW_018401179.1:1088-1227 GCF_002168275.2 Theobroma umbraticum | reverse complement strand
CAAAGTTTATTTAATAAATATTCTTTATCTATTTCACCACAAAATGTTATTCTAGGTTTTTTTTCACACATGTAGTAGGTGTGTGCATATGAGGACTAGCTTATTTTCTACTCCTATAATCAACAACGTTAGAAAATAT
>NW_018401179.1:791-903 GCF_002168275.2 Theobroma umbraticum | reverse complement strand
GTTCAACAATATAGAATATAGAAATCTATTTGCAATCAAAATCACCTACACAAGAGCATTCTATAACTTAGATCAATCTTCTTAAGATTGCTTAAATTTCCATTATATTTGT
>NW_018401179.1:521-607 GCF_002168275.2 Theobroma umbraticum | reverse complement strand
ATTTAAGATAATGTTTGAAAAAATTAATGCAGATATGCTCTAGGCTATAAAAAATTATTTGATAGTAATTCTATTTATTTTTAATA
>NW_018401179.1:0-139 GCF_002168275.2 Theobroma umbraticum | reverse complement strand
CATGGAGATGAATATTGAAAAACATACACACACAAAAAAATTTGCAAAAGAAAATGTATATAACCAAAATTTTTTACTACATAAAACCATTATACTAAACCTTTATAAATAGTAATAATTCTTATTCATATTTTTCTTT
>NW_018401178.1:1048-1181 GCF_002168275.2 Theobroma umbraticum | reverse complement strand
TACTTGTTTTGTACATTTTTGGTTAAAATAGACTAGAAGCCAATGTCTACCATGAAAAACATGAAGAAAAAGCATTCGATGGCAAGAAAAGACCATTTATAGTCACGCATACCTTCAAAAGCCTTATTACTCA
>NW_018401178.1:895-1021 GCF_002168275.2 Theobroma umbraticum | reverse complement strand
TGATTTAAATTTGAATTATTTGTACATTTTTGGTTAAAACAGACTAGGATTGAAATGTCTACCTTCAGAAACATGAAGAAAAAAGTATTCATCGGCAAGAAAAGTCTATTTGTAGTCACTCATTCC
>NW_018401178.1:705-885 GCF_002168275.2 Theobroma umbraticum | reverse complement strand
TTATTACTCAGTTTAAATAGTTTTATAATCTTAAAATTGATTTAAATTTGAATCTTTTGTACATTTTTTATTAAAATAGATAACAATTGAATGAATACCATGAGAAACATGAATAAAAAAGTATTTATTGGCAAGAAAAGTCTATTTGTAGTCACCCATTGCTTCAAAAACCTTATTAAT
>NW_018401178.1:544-689 GCF_002168275.2 Theobroma umbraticum | reverse complement strand
ATAATCTCAAAATTGATTTTAAGTTCAATTTTTTTTTCTTTTCTGGTTAAAACACATTATAATTGAACATCTACCTTGAGAAACAAATAAAAAAGAGAGCATTCATTGGCAAGAAAAGTCCATTTATAGTCACCCATTCTTTCAA
>NW_018401178.1:196-453 GCF_002168275.2 Theobroma umbraticum | reverse complement strand
TAAATTTGAATTCTTTGTACATTTTTGGTTAAAACATACTAGAATTGAATGTCCACCTTGAGAAACATGAAGAAAAAGCATTCATTAGTAAGAATAGTCCACTTATGGTCACCCATACCTTCAAAAGCCTTACTACTTGCTTTAAATAATTTTGTAATGCCTTACTTGATTTTAAGTTGAATTTTTTTTTTATATTTTTTGTTAAACAGACTATAATTTAATGTCTATCTCGGTAAACATAAAGAAAAAGGCATTCA
>NW_018401178.1:95-186 GCF_002168275.2 Theobroma umbraticum | reverse complement strand
AAGTCCATTTATAGTCACCCATCCCTTCAAAAGCCTTGTAACTCACTTTCAATGGTTTTATAGTCTAAAAATTGATTTAAATTTGAATTCT
>NW_018401178.1:0-85 GCF_002168275.2 Theobroma umbraticum | reverse complement strand
TTGGTTAAAATAGACTAGGATTGTAAGTCTTCCTTCAGAAACATGAAGAAAAAATTATTCATTGGCAAGAAAAGTCCATTTATAG
>NW_018401177.1:1079-1248 GCF_002168275.2 Theobroma umbraticum | reverse complement strand
TCTTACCAATGAATGCTTTTTTCTTCATGTTTCTTGTGTTTAACATTCAATTATAGTCTGTTTTAGTGAAAAATGTAAAAAAATTAAACTTAATATCAATTATAAGATTAGAAAACATTTAAAGCGTGTAATTAGGCTTTTGAAGGAATAAGTGACTATAAATGGACTT
>NW_018401177.1:639-791 GCF_002168275.2 Theobroma umbraticum | reverse complement strand
ATTATAGTCTACTTTAATGAAAAATGTAAAAAAACTGAACTGAAAATCAATTATGAGATTATAAAACCATTTAGAATCAGTAAAAAGGCTGTTGAAGAAATGGGAGGCTATAAATGGACTTTTCATATCAATGAATGCTTTTTTCTTCATGT
>NW_018401177.1:210-458 GCF_002168275.2 Theobroma umbraticum | reverse complement strand
GATAGACATTCAATTATTGTCTATTTTAATCAAAAATATAAAAAACTTCAACGTGAATTCAATTATTAGATTATAAAACTACTTAAAGTAAGTAATAAGGCTTTTCAAGAAATAAGAGGCTGTATATAGACTTTTCTTGCCAATGAATACGTTTTTCTTTACGTTTTTCAAGGCAGATATTCAATTATACTCTTTTTTAATGAAAAATATAAAAAAATTGAACTCAAAATCAATTATGAGATTATAAA
>NW_018401177.1:0-148 GCF_002168275.2 Theobroma umbraticum | reverse complement strand
CTATAAATAGACTTTTGTTATCAATTAATGCTTTTTTCCTCACGGTTCTCAAGGCAGACATTCAATTATAGCCCGTTTTAACAAAAAATGTAAGAAAATTCAACTTAAAATCAATTATGAGACTAGAAAATCATTTAAAGCGAGTAAT
>NW_018401176.1:8446-8564 GCF_002168275.2 Theobroma umbraticum | reverse complement strand
GAATGTCTACCCTAAGAAAAATGAAGAAAATGGAAATCATTGGCAAGAAAAGTCCATTTGTAGTAACTCATTCTTTCAAAACCTTATTACTTGCTTTAAATGGTTTTATAATCTCATA
>NW_018401176.1:8319-8436 GCF_002168275.2 Theobroma umbraticum | reverse complement strand
AGTTGATTTTTTTATATTTTTTATTAAAACAGACTATAATTGAGTGTCTACCTTAGGAAATGAGTAGAAAAAGCCATTCATTGATAAGAAAAGTCCATTTATAGTCACCCATTCCTT
>NW_018401176.1:8140-8292 GCF_002168275.2 Theobroma umbraticum | reverse complement strand
GTTTTATAATCTCATAATTGTATATAAGTTGAATTTTTTTACATTTTTCATTAAATTAGACTATAATTGAGCCGCCTTGGGAAACATGTAACAAAAGCCATTCATTGATAAGAAAAGTCCATATATAGTCTCATATTCCTTCAAAAGCCTTA
>NW_018401176.1:7986-8130 GCF_002168275.2 Theobroma umbraticum | reverse complement strand
TAAATGGTTTTATAATCTGATAATTGATTGAAGTTGAATTTTTTATATTTTTCATTAAAACAAACTATAATTAAATATTTTCCTTGAGAAGTTTGTAGAAAAACACATTTATTCAGAAGAAAAGTCTATTTATAGTCTCTCATT
>NW_018401176.1:7839-7976 GCF_002168275.2 Theobroma umbraticum | reverse complement strand
CCTTATTACTCGCTTTAAATGGTTTTATAATCTCATAATTGATTTTAACTTCATTTTTTTACACTTTTGATTAAACCATACAATAATTGAATGTCTACCTTAAGAAACATGAAGAAAAATGCATTCATTGGCAAGCA
>NW_018401176.1:4915-7828 GCF_002168275.2 Theobroma umbraticum | reverse complement strand
TAGTCACCCATTCTTTCAAAAGCCTTATTACTCGATTTAAATGGTTTTATAATCACAAAATTGATTTCAAGTTCAATTTTTTTTACACTTTTGCTAAAATAGAATTATAATTGAATGTTTACATCGAGAAAAGTAAAGAAAAAGGCATTCATTGGTAAAAAAAGTCCATTTGTAGTAACCTATTTCATCAAAACCTTATTACTTTCTTTAAATGGTTTTATAATCTCATAATTGATTTTAAGTTAAATTTTTTTACATTTTTAGTTAAAATAGACAATAATTGAATGTGTACCTTGAGAAAAGTGAAGAAAAAAGCATTAATTGGTAAGAAAAATTATTTTATAGTCACTCATTCCTTCAAAAGGCTTATTACTCGCTTTAACTGGTTTTATAATCTCATAACTGATTTTAAGTTGAATTTTTCTACATTTTTAGTTAAAATAGACTATAATTGAATGTCTACATCGAGAAACATGAAGAAAAAGAGATTCATTGGCAAGAAAAGTTCATTTATAGTCACCCATTCCCTCAAAAGGCTTATTACTCGCTTTAAATGGTTCTATAATCTCATAACTGATTTTAAGTTTAATTTTTTTACCTTTTTGGTTAAAACAGACAATAATTGAAAGTCTACCTCAAGAAACGTGAAGAAAAGGGCATTCGTTGATAAGAAAAGTCCATTTATAGTCACCCATTCCTTCAAAAGCCTTTTTACTCGCTTTCGATTGTTTTATAATCTCATAATTGATTTTAAGTTAAATTTTTTTATAATTTTCATTAAAATAGATTATAATTAAATGCCTATCTTAGGAAATTCATAGAAAAACTCATTTATTTGGAAGAAAAGCTCATTTATATTCTCCCATTTCTTTAAAAGCCTTATTACTCACTTTAAATAGTTTTATAATCTCATAATTGATTTTAAGTTGAATTTTTTTACATTTTTCATTAAAATAGGCTATAATTGAATGCTTGCCTCAAGAAACGTGTAGAAAAAGCCATTTATTGGCAAGAAAAGTCTATTTACAGTCACCTATTCTATCAAAAGCCTTATTACTAGCTTTAAATAGTTTTATAATCTCATAATTGATTTTAAGTTGAATTGTTTTACATTTTTTATTAAAATAGACTATAATTGATGTCTGCCTCAAGAAAGATGTAGAAAAAGTCATTCATTGAGAAGAAAAGTCCATCTATAGTCGCCCATTATTTAAAAAGGCTTATTACTCGCTTTAAAAAGTTTTATAATCTCATAACTGATTTTTTGTTGAATTTTTTGACTTTTTTAATTAAAACAGACTATAATTGAATGTCTACCTCAAGAAACATGAAGAAAAAAGGATTCAATGGCAAGAAAAATCTATTTATAGTCACCTATTCCTTCAAAAGCCTTATTACTCGCTTTAAGTGATTTTATAATCTCATACCTGACTTTAAGTTGAATTTTTTTACATTTTTTGTTAAAACAGACTATTATTGAATGTCTACCTTGAGAAACATGAAATAAAATGCATTCATTGGCATGAAAAGTCTAGTTATAGTCACCCATTCCTTCAAAAGCCTTATTCACGCTTTAAATAATTTTATAATCTCATAATTGATTTTAAGTTGAATTGTTTTACATTTTTCATTAAAACAGACTATAATTGAATGCCTGGCTCAAGAAATGTATACAAAAAACTATTCATTGAGAAGAAAAGCGCATTTACAGTCACCCATTCCTTCAATAGCCTTATTACTCCCTTTGAATAGTTTTATAATCTCATAATTGATTTTAAGTTAAATTGTTTATATTTTTGATTAAAATAGACAGTAATTATATATCTACCTTGAGAAACTTGAAGAAAAAGATAGTCATTGGCAAGAAAAGTTCATTTATAGTCACCTATTCCTTTAAAAGCCTTATTACTCATTTTAATTGGTTTTATAATCCCAAAATTGATTTTAACTTGAATTTTTTATATTTTTTGTTAAAACAGACTATAATTGATTGTCTACCTTAGGAAACATAAAGAAAAATGCATTCATTTGGAAGAAAAGTCCATTTATAGTCTCTCATTCCTTCAAAAGACTTTTTACTCGCTTTACATGATTTTATAATCTTATAATTGATTTTAAGTTTACTTTTTTTACATTTTTGTTCAAAACAGACTATAATTGGATTCTTACCTCAGGAAACATATAGAAAAAGTTATTCATTGATAATAAAAGTCCATTTATAGTCTCCACTTCCTTCAAAAGCTTTATTACTCGCTTTAAATGGTTTTATAATCTCATAATTGATTTTGAGTTGAATTTTTTACATTTTTTCTTAAAACAGACTATAATTGAATGCTTGCCTTGGAAAACATGTGAAAAACACATTTATTTGGTGAAAAAGTCTATTTATAATCTCCCATTGCTTCAAAAGGTTTATTACTTGCTTTAAATAATTTTATAATCTCATAATTGATTTCAAGTTTAAGTTTTTTACATTTTTGGTTAAAACAGAGAATAATTGAATCTTTACCTCTAAAAACACGAAGAAAAAAGCATTCATTGGCAAGAAAGGTCCATTTATAGTCTCCCATTCCTTCAAAAGCTTTATTACTCGTTTTAAATGGTTTTATAATCTCAAAATTGATTTTAAGTTCAATTTTTTTTTACTTTTTTAGTTAAAACAGATTATAATTGAATGTCTAGATCAAGAAATGTGAAGGAAAAAGCATTCATTGGCAAGAAAAGTCCATTTATTGTCACTCATTCCTTCAAAAGCCTTATTACTCACTTTAAATAGTTTTATAATCTCAAAATTGATTTTAAGTTCATTTTTTTTATTTTTTTGCTTAAAACAGATTATAATTAAATGTCTACCATGAGAAACGTGTAGAAAAACTCATTTATTTGGAAGAAAAGTCCATTTATAGTCTCCCA
>NW_018401176.1:2729-4815 GCF_002168275.2 Theobroma umbraticum | reverse complement strand
ATAAGGCTTTTGAAGGAATGGGTGACTATAAATAGACTTTTCATGCCAATGAATCTTTTTTTCTTCACGTTTCTCAAGGTAAGCATTCAATTATAGTCTGTTTTTACTAAAAACATAAAAAAATTCAACTTAAAGTCCGTTATGAGATTATAAAATCACTTAAAGCGAGTGATAAGGCTTTGGAAGGAATAGGTGACTATAAATAGACTTTTCTTGATATTGAATCCTTTTTTCTTCAAGTTTCTTGAGGTAGACATTCAATTATAGTCTGTTTTAATTAAAAATGTAAAAAAAATTAACTTAAAATCAGTTATGAGATTATAAAACTATTTAAAGCGAGTAATAAGCCTTTTTAAGGAATGGGTGACTATAAATAGACTTTTCTTGTCAATGAATCCCTTTTTCTTCATATTTTTTGAGGTAGACATTTACTTATAGTCTGTTTTAAACAAAAATGTAAAAAAAATTAAACTTCAAGTTAGTTATGAGATTATAAAACTATTTAAAGCAAGTAATAAGCCTTTTTAAAGAATGGGTGACTATAAATGGACTTTTCTTGCTAATGAATCTCTTTTTCTTCATGTTTCTTGAGGTAGGCATTCAATTATAGTCCGTTTTAACTAAATATGTAAAAAATTTAACTTAAAATCAGTTATGAGATTATAAAACCATTTAAAGCGAGTAATAAGCCTTTTTAAGGAATGGGTGACTATAAATGAACTTTTCTTGTCAATGAATCCCTTTTCTCTTCATGTCTCTTGAGGTAGACATTCAATTATAGTCTGTTTTAGCTAAAAATGTAAAAAAATTTAACTTAAAATCAATTATGAGATTATAAAACTATTTAAAGCGAGTAATAAGCCTTTTGAAACAATGGGTGACTATAATTGGACTTTTCTTGCCAATGAATGCCTTTTCCTTTACGTTTCTTGAGGTACACATTCAATTATTTTCTGTTTTATTGAAAAATATAAAACAATTCAACTTAAAATCAGTTACGAGATTATAAAAGTATTTAAAGCGAGTAATAAGCCTTTTGAAGGAATGAGTGACTATAAATGGGCTTTCCTTACCAATGAATGCTTTTTTTCTCATCTTTCATGAGGTAAACATTCAATTGTAGTCTAGTTTAATAAAAAATGTGAAACGATTCAACTTCAAATCAGTTAGGATGTTATAAAACCTTTTAAAGTGAGTAATAAGGCTTTTGAAGGAATGAGTGACTATAAATGGACTTTTCTTGCCAATGAATCTCTTTTTCTTCACGTTTCTCAAGGTAGACATTCAATTATAATTTGTTTTAACAAAAAATGTAAAAAAATTCGACTTAAATTCAGTTATGAGATTATAAACCATTTAAAGTGAGTAATAAGCCTTTTTAAGGAATGGGTGACTATAAATTGACTTTTCTTGTCAATGAATGCCTTTTTCTTCATGTTTCTTAAGGTAGACATTTAATTATTGTCTGTTTTAACAGAAAATGTAAAAAAATTCAACTTCAAATCAGTTATGAGATTATAAAATCATGTAAAGCTAGTAATAAGTCTTTTAAAGGAATGGGTGACTATAAATGGACTTTTATTCCCAATGAATGCTTTTTTCTTCAAGTTTCTCAGGGTACACACTTAATTATTGTATGTTTTAACTAAAAATGTAAAACAATTTAACTTAAAATCAGTTATAAGATTATAAAACCATTTAAAGCGAGCAATAAGCCTTTTGAAGGAATGGATTACTATAAACGAAATTTCCTTGCCAATGAATGTTTTTTTCTTCACATTTCTCAAGGTATACATTCAATTATAGTCTGTTTTAGCTAAAAATGTAAAAAAATTCAACTTAAAATCAGTTATGAGGTTATAAAACTATTTAAAGTGAGTAATAAGCTTTTTGAAGTAATGGGTGACTATAAATGAAATTTTATTACCAATGAATGCTTTTTTCTTCATGTTTCTTGAAGTACATATTCAATTATTGTCTGATATAACTAAAAATGTAAAACAATTCAATTTAAAATTAGTTACAAGATTATAAAATCATTTAAAGCTAGTAAAAAGCCTTTTAAAGGAATGAGTGACTATAAATA
>NW_018401176.1:2526-2719 GCF_002168275.2 Theobroma umbraticum | reverse complement strand
GCCAATGAATACTTTTTTCTTCATGTTTATTGACATACACATTCAATTGTAGTCTGTTTTAATGAAAAATGTGAAACAATTCAATTTCAAATCAATTAGGATATTATAAAATCATTTAAAGCGGGTAATGAGGCTTTTGAATGAATGGGTGACTATAAATGGACGTTTCTTGCCAATGAATGCCTTTTTCTTC
>NW_018401176.1:2430-2516 GCF_002168275.2 Theobroma umbraticum | reverse complement strand
TGGTAGACATTCAATTATAGTCTGTTTTTATTAAAAATGTAAAAAAAGTCAACTTAAAGTCAGGTATGAGATTATAAAACCACTTA
>NW_018401176.1:2274-2420 GCF_002168275.2 Theobroma umbraticum | reverse complement strand
TAAAGCTTTTGAAGGAATGGGTGACTATAAATGGACTTTTCTTCTTAATGAATACTTTTTTCTTCATGTTTCTCGAGGTAAACATTCAATTACAGTCTGTTTTAGTTAAAAAGGTAAAAAAATTCAGCTTAAAATCAATTATGAGA
>NW_018401176.1:2091-2264 GCF_002168275.2 Theobroma umbraticum | reverse complement strand
ATTTAAAGCAAGTAATAAGCCTTTTGAAGGAAGAAGTGACTATAGATGGACTTTTCTTGCTAATGAATGCTTTTTTCTTCAGTTTTAATGAAAAATATGAAACAATTCAATTTCGAATCAGTTAGGATATTATAAAACCATTTAATATCGAGTAGTAAGGCTTTTGAAGGAAT
>NW_018401176.1:1675-1977 GCF_002168275.2 Theobroma umbraticum | reverse complement strand
AGACATTCAATTATAGTTTGTTTTAACCAAAAATATAAAAAAATTCAACTTAAAGTCAGTTATGGATTATAAAACTATTTAAAGTGAGTAATAAGCCATTTTAAGGAATCGGTGACTATAAATTGACTTTTCTTGTCAATGAATGCCTTTTTCTTCACATTTCTTCAATTAGACATTCAATTATTATCTGTTTTAACTAAAAATATAAAAAAATTCAATTTAAAATCAGTTATGAGATTATAAAATCATTTAAAGCGAGTAATAAGTCTTTTAAAAGAATGAGTGACTATAAATGGACTTTT
>NW_018401176.1:1587-1665 GCF_002168275.2 Theobroma umbraticum | reverse complement strand
AATGCTTTTTTCTTCAAGTTTCTCAAGGTACACACTCAATTATTGTCTGTTTTAACTAAAAATGTAAAACAATTTAAC
>NW_018401176.1:1304-1577 GCF_002168275.2 Theobroma umbraticum | reverse complement strand
TTATAAGATTATAAAACCATTTAAAGCGAGTCATAAGCCTTTTGAAGGAATGGGTGACTGTAAACAGACTTTTCTTGCCAATGAATGCTTTTTCCTTCACATTTCTCAAGGTATACTTTCAATTATAGTCTATTTTAATGAAAAATGTAAAAAAATTCAACTTTAAATTAGTTATGAGGCTAAAACACTATTTAAAGTGAGTAATAAGCCTTTTGAAGTAATGGATGACTAGAAATGGGCTTTTCTTGCCAATTAATGCTTTTTTCTTCATGT
>NW_018401176.1:917-1122 GCF_002168275.2 Theobroma umbraticum | reverse complement strand
TTCAACTTAAAATTAGTTACGAGATTATAAAATCATTTAAAGCGAGTAATAAGCCTTTTAAAGAAAGGAGTGACTATAAATAAACTTTTGTTGCCAATGAATGCTATTTTCTTCATGTTTCTCAAGGTACACATTGAATTGTAGTTTGTTTTAAATGTGAAACAATTCAACTTCAAATCATTTAAGATATTATAAAAGCATTTAA
>NW_018401176.1:747-907 GCF_002168275.2 Theobroma umbraticum | reverse complement strand
AAGGCTTTTGAAGGAATGGGTGACTATAAATCGACTTTTCTTGCCAATGAATCCTTTTTTCTTCATGTTTCTCAAGGTAGACCTTCAATTATAGTCTGTTTTAACGAAAAATGTAAAAAAAGTCAACTTAAAGTCAGGTATGAGATTATAAAACCACTTA
>NW_018401176.1:440-631 GCF_002168275.2 Theobroma umbraticum | reverse complement strand
TCTTCTTAATGAATACCTTTTTCTTCATGTTTCTCAAGGTAGACATTCAATTACAGTCTGTTTTAGTTAAAAAGGTAAAAAAATTCAACTTAAAATTGATTATGAGATTATAAAATCATTTAAAGCAAGTAAAAACCCTTTTGAAGGAATGAGTAACTATAAATGGACTTTTCTTGCCAATGAATGCTTTT
>NW_018401176.1:303-412 GCF_002168275.2 Theobroma umbraticum | reverse complement strand
CTGTTTTAATGAAAAGTGTGAAACAATTCAACTTCAAATCAATTAAGATATTATAAAACCATTTAAAGCGAGTAGTGAGGCTTTTGAAGGAATGGGTAACTATAAATGG
>NW_018401176.1:173-293 GCF_002168275.2 Theobroma umbraticum | reverse complement strand
CCAATGAATTCTTTTTTCTTCATGTTTCTCAAAGTAAACATTCAATTATAGCCTGTTTTTACTAAAAAGGTACAAAAATTCAACTTAAAGTCAGGTATGAGATTATAAAACCACTTAAAG
>NW_018401176.1:0-163 GCF_002168275.2 Theobroma umbraticum | reverse complement strand
GGCTTTTGAAAGAATGGTTGACTATAAATGGACTTTTCTTGCTATTGAATCCTTTTTTCTTCACGTTTCTTAAGGTAGAAATTCAATTATAGTCTGTTTTAATTAAAAATAAAAAAATTTAACTTAAAATAAGTTATGAGATTATAAAACTATTTAAAGCGAG
>NW_018401175.1:17143-17261 GCF_002168275.2 Theobroma umbraticum | reverse complement strand
TCTTAATGAATGGATTTTTCTATACGTTTCTAGAAGAAGGCAATCAATTATAGTCTGTTTTAATGAAAAATGCAAAAAATTCAAACTAAAATCAATAATGAGATTATAAAACTATTTA
>NW_018401175.1:16956-17133 GCF_002168275.2 Theobroma umbraticum | reverse complement strand
TAAGGCTTCTGAAAGAATGGGTGGCTATAAATAAACTTTTCTTCTCTATGAATAGCTTTTTCTCTACGTTTTCTGAGGCATGCATTTAATTATAGTCTGTTTTAATGAAAAATGTAAAAAATGCAACTTAAAATAAATTATGAGATTATAAAACCATTTAAAGCGAGTAATAAGGCT
>NW_018401175.1:16308-16434 GCF_002168275.2 Theobroma umbraticum | reverse complement strand
GTAATATGGTTTTTGAAGGAATGAGAGACTATAAATGGACTTTTCTACACGTTTTATAAGACAGCAATTCAATTATAGTCTATTTTAACAAAAAATATAAAAAAAAATCAACTTAAAATCAATTAT
>NW_018401175.1:16153-16298 GCF_002168275.2 Theobroma umbraticum | reverse complement strand
AACCATTTAAAGAGAGTGATAAGGTTTTGAAAGAACGGGTTACTATAAATGGACTTTTTGTGCCAATGAATGCCTTTTTCTTTACTTTTCATGACGTAGACATTCAATTACAATCTTTTTTAACCAAAAATGTAAAAAAAATTGA
>NW_018401175.1:15987-16143 GCF_002168275.2 Theobroma umbraticum | reverse complement strand
AATTTTGAGATTATAAAACCATTTAAAGTCAGTAATAAGGCTTTTGAAAGAATGGTTGACTATGAATGGACTTTGTTTGGCAATGAATGCATTTCTCTTCATATTTCTTAAGGTAGATATTCAATTATTGTCTGTTTTAACTAAAAATGTAAAAAA
>NW_018401175.1:15425-15638 GCF_002168275.2 Theobroma umbraticum | reverse complement strand
GTTTTAACCAACAATGTAAAGAAAATTGAACCTAAAATCGATTTTAAGATTATAAAACCATTTAAAGCATATAATAAGGCTTTCGAAGGAATGGGAGACAACAAATGGACTTTTCTTACCAATAAATGCTTTGCTCTTCACGTTTTTCAAGGTAAACATTCAATTGTAGTCTATTTTAACAAAAAATGTAAACAAATTCAACTTAAAATCAAT
>NW_018401175.1:15258-15401 GCF_002168275.2 Theobroma umbraticum | reverse complement strand
CGAGTAATAAGGCTTTTGAAGGAATGGGTGACTATAAATGGACTTTTCTTGCCTCTGAATGCCTTTTTTTTCATGTTTCTCTAGGTAGATATTCAATTGTAATCTGTTTTAACCAAAAATGTAAAGAAAATTGAACCTAAAAT
>NW_018401175.1:15106-15248 GCF_002168275.2 Theobroma umbraticum | reverse complement strand
ATTATAAAACTATTTAAAGCATATAATAAGGCTTTTGAAGGAATGGGAGACAATAAATAGACTTTTCTTACCAATAAATGCTTTGTTCTTCACCTTTTTCAAGGTAGACATTCAACTATAGTCTATTTTAACCAAAAATATA
>NW_018401175.1:14763-15096 GCF_002168275.2 Theobroma umbraticum | reverse complement strand
ACTTAAAATCAATTATGAGACTATATAACCATTAAAGCGTGTAATAAGGCTTTTGAAGGAATGGGTGACTATAATGGACTTTTTATCTCAAGAAATGGCTTTTTCTACATGTTTCTCAAGGTAAGTAATCAATTATAGTCTGTTTTATTGACAAATGCAAAAAATTCAACCTAAAATCAATAATGAGATTATAGAACCATTTAAAGCGAGTAATAAGGATTCTGGAGGAATGTGTGGCCATAAATGGACTTTTCTGCTCTATGAATGGCTTTTTCTACATGTTTCTAGAGGTAGACATTCAATTATAGTCTATTTTAACCAAAAATATAAAAA
>NW_018401175.1:14667-14753 GCF_002168275.2 Theobroma umbraticum | reverse complement strand
AAAATCAATTATGAGATTATAAAACCATTTAAAGCGAGTAATAAGGTTTTTGCAGGATTGGGTGACTATAAATGGACCTTTCTTAT
>NW_018401175.1:14350-14657 GCF_002168275.2 Theobroma umbraticum | reverse complement strand
CTTTTTCTACATGTTTCATGTGGTATGCACTCAATTATAGTCTGTGTTAATAAAAAATATAAAAAAATTAACTTAAAATCAATTATGAGATTATAAAATCCTTTAAAGCGAGTAATACGGCTTTTGAAGGAATAGGTGATTATAAATGGACTTTTCTTGTCAATGAATGCCTTTTTCATCACGTTTTTCAATGTAGACATTTAAGTATAATTTGTTTTAACCAAAAAAGTAAAAAAAAAAATTGAACTTGAAATCAATTTTGAGATTATGAAACCATTTAAATTGAGTAATAAGGCTTTTGAAGGAA
>NW_018401175.1:14198-14340 GCF_002168275.2 Theobroma umbraticum | reverse complement strand
TAATGGACTTTTCTTACCAATGAACGCATATTTCTTCCTGTTTCTCTTGGTAGACATTCAATTATTGTGTGTTTTAACCAAAAATACTAAAAAATTCAACTTAAAATCAATTATGAGATGATAAAACCATTTACAGTAAGTA
>NW_018401175.1:13624-13807 GCF_002168275.2 Theobroma umbraticum | reverse complement strand
TAAAACCATTTAAAGTGAGTAATAAGGCTTTTGTAAGAATGGGTGACTATAAATAGACCTTGGTTATCAGTGAATAGCTTTTTTTACATGTTTCTCAAGGTAAGCACTGAATTATAGTCTATTTTAATGAAAAATGTAAAAGAATCAACTTAAAATCAATTATGAAATTATAAAACCATTTAA
>NW_018401175.1:13346-13465 GCF_002168275.2 Theobroma umbraticum | reverse complement strand
AAGAACTTTTCTTTCCAATTAATGCCTTTTTCCTCACGTTTCTCAATGTAGACATTTAATTATAATCTGTTTTAACAAAAAAAGTAAAAGAAATTGAACTTCAAATCAATTTTGAGATT
>NW_018401175.1:13199-13336 GCF_002168275.2 Theobroma umbraticum | reverse complement strand
TTTAAAGTGAGTAATAAGGCTTTTGAAGGAATAGGTGACTATAATGGACCTTTTTACCAATGAATGTATTTTTCTTCACGTTTCTCAAGGTTAACATTCAATTATTGTGGGGTTTAACAAAAAATGTAAAAAAATTC
>NW_018401175.1:12766-13189 GCF_002168275.2 Theobroma umbraticum | reverse complement strand
CAATTATGAGATTATAAAACTATTTACAGTGAGTAATAAGGCTTTTGAACGAATAGGAGTCTATAAATGGACATTTCTTGCCAATGACAGTCTTTTTCTTCACGTTTCTTGAGGTACATATTCAATTATTGTCCGTTTTAGCTAAAAATATAAAAAAAATTGAACTTAAAATCATTTATGAGATTCTAGAACCATTTAAAGCGAGTAATAAGGCTTTTCAAGCAATGGGAGAGTTTTCTTATCAATAAATGGCGTTTTCTACGTGTTTCCTGAGGTAAGAATTCAATTATAGTCTATTTTAACAAAAAAAAAACAACTTAAAATCAGTTATGAGATTATAAAACCATTTAAAGCGAGTGATAAGGTTTTAAAAGAACGGGTTACTATAAATGGACTTTTCTTACCAATGAATGCCTTTTTTTT
>NW_018401175.1:12516-12670 GCF_002168275.2 Theobroma umbraticum | reverse complement strand
CTCAAAATCAATTTTGAGATTATAAAACCATTTAAAGTGAGTGATAAGGCTTTTAAAAGAATGGTTGACTATAAATGGGCTTTGCTTAGCAATGAATGCTTTTTTCTTTATGTTTCTCAAGGTAGACATTCAATTATTGTCTGTTTTAACCAAA
>NW_018401175.1:12165-12275 GCF_002168275.2 Theobroma umbraticum | reverse complement strand
ATAAGTCTTTTGAAAGAATGGGTGACTATAATGAACTTTTCTTGCTAATGAATGGTTTTTTCTTCATGTTTCTTGAAGTAGACATTCAAGTATAGTCTGTTTTAACCAAA
>NW_018401175.1:10329-12065 GCF_002168275.2 Theobroma umbraticum | reverse complement strand
TGAGGAAAAAGGCATTCATTCGCAAGAAAAGTTCATTTATAGTCACTTGTTCCTATAAAAACCTTATTACTTGCTTTCAATGGTTTATGATCTCATAATTGATTTTAAGTTTTTTTTTTACATTTTCTGTTAAAACAGACTATAATTGAGTGCCTACCTTGAGAAACATGTAGAAAAAACCATTCACTGATAAGAAAAGTCTATTTATAGTCACTCATTCCTTCAAAAGCCTTATTACTCACTTCAAATGGTTTTATAAACTAATAATTGATTTTAAGTTCATTTTTTTTACATTTTTGGTTAACACAGACAATAATTGAATGTCTACCTCGAGAAACATCAAGAAAAAAGCATTCATTGCTAAGCAAAGTCCATTTATAGTCAACCATTCTTTTAAAAGCCTTATCACTCACTTTAAATAGTTTTATAATCTCAAAATTGATTTTGAATTCAATTTTTTTTACATTTTTAGTTAAAGCAGGTTGTAATTGAATGTTTACCTCGAGAAAAGTAAAGAAAAAGGCATTCATTAGCAAGAAATGTCCATTTATAGTAACTCGTTCTTTCAAAACCTTTCACTCACTTTAAATGGTTTTTTAATCTGATAATTGATTTTAAGTTGATTTTTTTATATTTTTTGTTAAAATAGACTATAATTGAATTCTTACCTCAGGAAACGTGTAGAAAATGCCATTTATTGATAAGAAAAGTCTCCCATTGCTTGAAAAGCCTTATTACTTGCTTTCAATGATTTTATAATCTCATAAATGATTTTAAGCTCAATTTATTTTATATTTTTAGCTAAAACGGACAATAATTGAATATGTACCTGAAGAAACGCGAAAAAAAAGACTGTCATTGGCAAGAAATGTCCATTTATAGTCTCCTATTCGTTCAAAAGCCTTATTATTCACTGTAAATAGTTTTATAATCTCATAATTGATTTTCAGTTGAATTTTTTTGCATTTTTTGTTAAACCCCACAATAATTGAATGTTTACCTTGAGAAACGTGAAGAAAAATACATTCATTGGTAAGAAAGGTCCATTATAGTCACCTATTCCTTCAAAAGCCTTATTACTCACTTTAAATGGTTTTTATAATCTCAAAATTGATTTGAAGTTCAATTTTTTTTACTTTTTTGGTTAAAACAGATTATAATTAAATGTTTACATTGAGAAATGTGAGGAAAAAAGCATTCGTAGGCAAGAAAAGTTCTTTTATAATCACCTGTTCCTTTAAAAGCCGTATGACTCGCTTTAAATGGTTTTATAATTTCATAATTGATTTTAAGTTGATTCTTTTACATTTTTTATTAAAATAGACTATAATTCAGTGCTTACCTTGAGAAACATGTAGAAAAAGCCATTCATTGATAACTAAGGTCCATTTATAGTCACCCATTCTTACAAAAGCCTTATTACTCACTTTAAATGCTTTTATAATCTCATAATTGATTTTAAGTTAAATTTTTTTACATTTTTAGTTAAAATAAACTATAATTGAATTCTTACCTCAAAAAACGTGTAGAAAAAGCCATTCATTGATAAGAAAAGTCCATTTATTGTAACCCATTGCTACAAAAGCCTTATTACTCACTTTAAATAATTTTATAATCTCATAAATGATTTTAAATTCAATTTTTTTTTACATTTTTGGTTAAAACAGATAATAATTGAATGTGTACCTCAAGAAACGTGAAGAAAAAGACTGTCATTGGCAAGAAAAGTCTATTTA
>NW_018401175.1:9559-10108 GCF_002168275.2 Theobroma umbraticum | reverse complement strand
TACTTACTGTAAATGGTTTTATCATCTCATAATTGATTTTAAGTTGAATTTTTTGGTATTTTTGGTTAAAACACACAATAATTGAATGTCTACCAAGAGAAACGGGAAGAAATATGCGTTCATTGGCAAGAAATGTCCATTATAGTCACCTATTCCTTCAAAAGCCTTATTACTTAATTTAAATGGTTTCATAATCTCAAAATTGATTTCAAGTTCAATTTTTTTTACTTTTTTGGTTAAAACAGATTATAGTTAAATATCTACATTGAAAAACGTGACGAAAAAGGCATTCATTGACAAGAAAAGTCCATTTATAATCACCTATTCCTTCAGAAGTCGTATTACTCGCTTTAAAGGATTTTATAATCTGATAATTGATTTTAAGTTTATTTTTTTATTTTTTTTATTAACACAGACTATAATTGAGTGCTTACCACATGAAACATGTAGAAAAAGCTATTCATTGATAAGAAAGGTCCATTTATAGTCACCAAATCCTGCAAAAGCCTTATTACTCGCTTTAAATGGTTTTATAATCTCATAATTGAT
>NW_018401175.1:9108-9498 GCF_002168275.2 Theobroma umbraticum | reverse complement strand
AGAAACATGTAGAAAAAGCCATTCATAGAGAAGAAAAGTCCATTTATAGCCACCTATTCCTTCAGAAGCCTTATTACTCGCTTTAAATGATTTTATAATCTCATGATTGATTTTAGGTTGAAGTTTTTGTATTTGTCATTAAAACAGACTATAATTGATTGCTTACCTCGAGAAACATGTAGAAAAATCCATTTATTGAGAAGAAAAGTCCATTTATAGTCACCCATTTTTTCGAAAGCCTTATTACTCGCTTTAATGGTTTTATATTCTCATAATTGATTTTAAGTTGAATTTTTCACATTTTTGATTAAAATAGACTACAGTTGAATGTCTACCTTGAAAAACGTGAAGAACAAAGCATTTATTGTAAGAAAAGTCCATTTATTGTCT
>NW_018401175.1:8595-8961 GCF_002168275.2 Theobroma umbraticum | reverse complement strand
GAAAAGTCCATTTATAGTCACCCATTCCCTCAAAAGCCTTATTACTCGCTTTAATGGTTTTATAGTCTCATAATTGATTTTAACTTGAATTTTTTTACATTTTTGGTTAAAATAGACTACAATTGAATGTCTACCTTGAAAAACATGAAGAACAAAGCATATATTGGTAAGAAAAGTCCATTTATTGTCTCTCATTCCTTCGAAAGCCTTATTATGTGCTTTAAATGGTTTTGTAATCTTAAAATCGATTTTAGGTTCAATTTTCTTTACATTGTTCGTTAAAACGGATTACAATTGAATATCTACCTAGAGAAACATGCAAAAAAAGACATTCATTGGCAAAAAAAGTTCATTTATAGTCACTCA
>NW_018401175.1:8387-8585 GCF_002168275.2 Theobroma umbraticum | reverse complement strand
AGTCTTATTACTCACTTTAAATGGTTTTATAGTCACATAATTGATTTTAAGTTGAATTTTTTTACATTTTTCACTAAACTGAATATAATTAAACGCCTACCTCAAGAAACGTGTAGAAAAATAGAATTATTCAAAAGAAAAGTTGATTTACAGTCTCCCATTCCTTCAAAAGCCTTATTACTCACTTTAAATAGTTTT
>NW_018401175.1:7995-8185 GCF_002168275.2 Theobroma umbraticum | reverse complement strand
TTTTATAATCTCAAAATTGATTTTAAGTTCAATTTTTTTTTACATTTTTGGTTACAAAGATTGTAATTGAATGTCTACTTCAAGAAAAGTAAAGAAAAAGGCATTCATTGGCACAAAAAGTCCATTTATAATAACTCGTTCTTTCAAAACCTTATCACTCTCTTTAAATGGTTTTATAATCTCATAATTG
>NW_018401175.1:7599-7772 GCF_002168275.2 Theobroma umbraticum | reverse complement strand
ATTACTCGCTTTAAATAGTTTTATAATCACATAATTAATTTTAAGTTGAATTTTTTGACATATTTGCTTAAAACAGACTATAATTGAATGTCTACTTCAAGAAACGTATAGAAAAAGCCATTCATAGAGGAAAAAAGTCCATTTATAGCCACCCATTCTTTCAAAAGCCTTAT
>NW_018401175.1:7480-7589 GCF_002168275.2 Theobroma umbraticum | reverse complement strand
AAATGGTTTTATTATCTCAAAATTGATTTTATGTTCATTTTTTTATATTTTTGCCTAAAACGGATTATAATAGAATGTTTCCTTTGAGAAACATGAAGAAAAAGGTATT
>NW_018401175.1:6281-7380 GCF_002168275.2 Theobroma umbraticum | reverse complement strand
TTTGGTTAAAACAGACTATACTTGAATGTCTACTTCAAGAAACATGAAGAAAAAGACATTCATTAGCAAGAAAAGTTCATTATAGTCACCCATTCTTTCAAAAGACTTATTACTCACTTTAAATGGTTTCATAATCTCAAAATTGATTTTAAGTTCAATTTTTTTTACTTTTTTCGTTAAAACAGATTATAATTAAATGTGTACATTGAGAAACGTGAGGGAAAAGGCATTCATTCGCAAAAAAAGTTCATTTATAGTCACTTGTTCCTTTAAAAGCCTTATTACTTGCCTTCAATGGTTTTATAATCTCATAATTGATTTTAAGTTGATTTTTTTACATTTTCTGTTAAAACAGACTATAATTGAGTGCCAACCTTGAGAAACATGTAGAAAAAGCCATTCATTGATAAGAAAAGTCTATTTATAGTCACCCATTTTTTCAAAATCCTTATTACCCTCTTTAAATTATTTTATTATCTCAAAATTGATTTTATGTTCATTGTTTTTACATTTTTTCTTAAAACGGATTATAATATAATGTTTACTTTGAGAAACATGAAGAAAAAGGTATTCATTGGCTAGAAAAGTTTATTTATAGTCTTTTATTCTTTCAAAAACCTTATTACTCGCTTTAAATGGTTTTATTATCTCATAATTGATTTTAAGTTGAGTTTTTATATTTTTGATTACAACAGACTATAATTAAATGTGTACCTTAGGAAACGTATAGAAAAAGCCATTCATAGAGAAAAAAAGTTCATTTATAGCCACCCATTCTTTCAGAAGCCTTATTACTCGCTTTGAATAGTTTTATAATCTCATTATTGATTTTAGGTTGAATTTTTTTTACATTTTTTGTTAAAATAGACTATAATTGAATGTTTACCTTAAGAAACATGAAGAACAAAGCATTCATTTGCAAGAAAAGTCTATTTATTGTCTCCCATTCCTTCAAAAGCCTTATTACATGCTTTAAATAGTTTTATAATCTCAAAATCGATTTTAGGTTCAATTTTCTTTACATTATTAGTTAAAACATATTACAATTGAATGTCTACCTAGAGAAACATGAAGAAAAAGGCATTCATTAGCAAGAAAA
>NW_018401175.1:6122-6271 GCF_002168275.2 Theobroma umbraticum | reverse complement strand
AGTCACCCATTCCTTCAAAAGCCTTATTACTCACTTTAAATGGTTTTATAGTCACATAATTGATTTTAAATTGAATTTTTTTTACATTTTTCACTAAATTGAATATAATTAAATGCCTACCTCAGGAAACGTGTAGAAAAATAGATTTA
>NW_018401175.1:5603-6022 GCF_002168275.2 Theobroma umbraticum | reverse complement strand
CAATTATGAGTTTATAAAACTATTTAAAGCGAGTAATAAGGCTTTTGAAGGAATTGGAGACTGTAAATCAACTTTTTTTTTGAATAAATCTATTTTTCTACACATTTCTTGAGGTAGGCATTTAATTATATTCGGTTTAGTGAAAAATGTAAAAACATTCAACTTAAAATCAATTATGAGACTATAAAACTATTAAAGCGAGTAATAAGGCTTTTGAAGGAATGGGTGACTATAAGTGGACTTTTCTTGCCAATGAATTCCTTTTTTTTCATGTTTCTCTAGGTAGATATTCAATTGTAATATGTTTTAACCAAAAATGTAAAGAAAATTGAACCTAAAATCGATTTTAAAATTATAAAACCATTTAAAGCATATAATAAGGCTTTCGAAGGAATGGGAGACAATAAATGGACTTTTCT
>NW_018401175.1:4498-5402 GCF_002168275.2 Theobroma umbraticum | reverse complement strand
AGTAATAAGGCTTTTGAAGGAATGGGTGACTACAAATGGACTTTTCTTCTCAATAAATGACTTTTTCTACATGTTTCTCGAGGCAAGTAATCAATTATAGTCTGTTTTAATGAAAAATACAAAAAATTTAACCTAAAATCAATAATGAGATTATAAAATTATTTAAAGCGAGTAACAAGGCTTCTGAAGGAATGAGTGGCTATAAATGGACTTTTCTTCTCTATGAATGGCTTTTTTTACATGTTTCTCGAGGTAGACATTCAATTATAGTCTATTTTAACCAAAAATGTAAAACAAAATCAACTTAAAATCAATTATGAGATTATAAAATCATTTAGAGTGAGTAATAAGGTTTTTGCACGAATGGGTGACTATAAATAGACCTTTTTTATCAATGACTGGCTTTTTCTACATGTTTCCTATGGTAAGCACTCAATTATAGTTTGTGTTAATAAAAAATATAAAAAAATTAACTTAAAATCAATTATGAGATTATTAAATCCTTTAAACCGAGTAATACGACTTTTGCAGAAATAGGTGATTATAAATGGACTTTTCTTGCCAATGAATGCCATTTTTGTCATATTTTTCAAAGTAGACTTTTAATTATATTCTGTTTTAACCAAAAAAGTAAAAAAATTGAACTTGAAATCAATTTTGAGATTATGAAACCATTTAAAGTGAGTAATAAGGCTTTTGAAGGAATGGGTGACTATAATAGACTTTTCTTGCCAATGAACGTATTTTTCTTCCCGTTTCTCTTGCTAGACATTCAATTATTGTGTGTTTGAACTAAAAATACTAAAAAATTCAACATAAAATCAATTATAAGATGATAAAACCATTTACAGCGGGTAATAAGACTTTTGAAGGAATGGGAGACTATAAATAGACTTTTCTTGCC
>NW_018401175.1:2434-4488 GCF_002168275.2 Theobroma umbraticum | reverse complement strand
TTTTTCTTCACGTTTCTTGAGGTACGCCTTCAAGTATTATCTGTTTTAACCAAAAAAGTAAAAAAAATTGAACTTAAAATCATTTATGAGATTATAAAACTATTTAAAGTGAGTAATAAAGCTTTTGAAGCAATGGGAGACTATAAATGGACTTTTCTTATCAATGAATGGCTTTTTCTAAGAATTCAATTATAGTCAATCTTAATAAAAAATATAAAAAACTAAACTTAAAATCAATTATGAGATTATAAAACCATTTAAAGCAAGTGATAAAGTGTTGAAAGAACGGATTACTATAAATAGTCTTTTTTTGCTAATAAATGCCTTTTTCTTTACTTTTCTCGAGGTAAGTATTGAATTACAATCTGTTTTAACTAAAAATGTAAAAAAATTAAACATAAAATCAATTATGAGATTATAAAACTATTTAAAAAGAGTGATAAGGTTTTGAAAGAACAAGTTACTATAAATGGACTTTTTGTGCCAATGAATGCCTTTTTCTTTACTTTTCTTGAGGTAGACATTCAATTACAATCTTTTTTAATCAAAAATGTAAAAAAAATTGAACTTAAAATCAATTTTGAGATTATAAAACCATTTAAAGTGAGTGATAAGGCTTTTGAAAGAATGGTTGACTATAAATGGACTTTGCTTGGCAATGAATGCGTTTTTCTTCATGTTTCTCGAGGTAGACATTCAATTATTGTCTGTTTAACCAAAAATGTAAAAAAAATTGAACTTCAAATCAATTATGAGTTTATAAGACCATTTCAAGCAAGTAATAAGGCATTTGAAGGAATGGGAGACCATAAATGGACTTTTCTTCGGAATAATTGTGTTTTTCTATACATTTCCCAAGGCAGGTATTTAAATATATTCTGTTTTAGTGAAAAATGTAAAAAAATTCAACTTAAAATCAATTATGAGATTATAAAACCATTTAAAGTGAGTTATAAGGCTTTTGAAGGAATGGCAGACTATAAATGGACTTTTCTTGCCAATGAATGTCTTTTTCTTCATGTATCTCTAGGTAAACATTCAATCGTAATCTGTTTTAACCAATAATGTAAAAAAAATTAGACCTAAAATCGATTTTGAGATTATAAAACCATTTAAAGTGACTAATAAGGCTTTTGAAGCAATAGGAGATAATAAATGAACTTTTCTTGTGAATGAGTACTTTGTTCTCAACGTTTCTTTAGGTAGAAATTCAATTTAGCCTATTTTAACTAAAAATGTAAAAAAATTCAACTTAAAATTAATTATGAGATTATAAAACCATTTAAAGCGAGTAATAAGGTGTTTGAAAGAATGGGTGACTATAAATGGACTTTTCTTTTGATTCGATGGCTTTTTTTACACATTTCCCGAGGTAAGCAATCAACTATAGTTTGTTTTAATGAAAAATGTAAAAAATTCACCTAAAAATCAATAATGAGATTATAAAACTATTTAAAATGAGTAATAGGGCTTCTGAAGGAATGGGTGACTATAAATGGACTTTTTCTCTTTATGAATAGCTTTTTCTACACGTTTCTCGAGGCAAGCATTCAATTATATTCTATTTTAACAAAAAAATATAAAAAATTCAACTTAAAATCAATTATGAGATTATAAAACCATTTAAAGCGAGTAATAAGGCTTTTGAAGGAGTGAGAGACTATAAATGGATTTTTCTAGCCAATGAATGTCTTTTTCTTTACGTTTCTCGAGGTAAAAAAAAATGAACATAAAACCTATTTTGAGATAATAAAATCATTTAAAGTGGGTAATAAGAATTTTGAAGGAATGGGTGGCTATAAATGGACTTTTTTTTGCCAATAAATGCTTTTCTCTTCATGTTTCTCAATGTAAACATTTAATTATAGTCTGTTTTAACCTAAAAACAAAAAAAAATGAACTTAAAATCAATTTTGAGATTATGAGACCATTTAAAGTGACTAATAAGGCTTTGAAAGAAATGTGTGACTATAAATAAACTTTTCTTGCCAAAGAATGCATTTTTCTTCACGTTTCTAGAGCTAAACATTCAAGTATTGTCTGTTTTAACAAAA
>NW_018401175.1:2067-2203 GCF_002168275.2 Theobroma umbraticum | reverse complement strand
GCTTTTGAAGGAATGGGTGACTATAAATGGACTTTTCTTGCCAATGAATGCTTTGTTCTTCATGTTTCTTGAGGTAAACATTCAATCATAGTCTATTTTAACTAAAAATGTAAAAAACATTTAACTTAAAATCAAT
>NW_018401175.1:1524-1866 GCF_002168275.2 Theobroma umbraticum | reverse complement strand
AGATTATAAAACCATTTACAGTGAGTAATAAGGCTTTTGAAGGAATAAAAGACTATAAATGGACATTTCTTGCCAATGACATTCTTTTTCTTCACGTTTCTTGAGGTACATATTCAATTATTATCTGTTTTAGCTAAAAATATAAAAAAATTAAACTTAATATCATTTATGAGATTATAAAACTATTTCAAGTGAGTAATAAGGCTTTTGAAGCAATGGGAGACTTTTTTTTATCAATGAATGGCGTTTTCTACACGTTTCCTGAGGTAAGAATTCAATTATAGTCTATTTTAATAAAAAATATAAAAAAAAGTAATTTAAAATCAATTATGAGATTATAAA
>NW_018401175.1:0-1514 GCF_002168275.2 Theobroma umbraticum | reverse complement strand
GCGAGTGATAAGGTTTTGAAAGAACGGGTTACTATAAATGGATTTTTCTTACCAATGAATGCCTTTTTCTTTACTTTTCTCGAGGTAAACATTCAATTACAATCTGTTTTAACTAAAAATATAAAAAAAATTAAACTCAAAATCAATTTCGAGATTATAAAACTATTTAAAGTGAGTGATAAGGCTTTTAAAAGAATGGTAGACTATAAATGGACTTTGCTTTGCAATGAATGCTTTTTTCTTCATGTTTCTTGAGGTAGACATTCAATTATTGTCTGTTTTAACCAAAAATGTAAAAAAAAGAAGAACTTAAAATCAATTATGAGTTTATAAAACCATTTGAAGTGAGTAATAGGGCTTTTGAAGGAATGAGTGACTATAAATTGACTTTTATTGCTAATGAATGCCTTTTTCTTTATGTTTCTCTAGGTAGACATTCAATTTTAATCCGTTTTAACCAAAAATATAAAGAAAATTGAATGTAAAGTCAATTTTGAGATTATAAAATCATTTAAAGTGTGTAATAAGGTTTTTGAAGGAATGAGAGACAATAAATGGACTTCTCTTTCCAATGAATGCGTTGTTTTTCACATTTTTAAAGGTAGACATTTAATTATAGTCTATTTTAACAAAAAATATAAAAAAAGTCAACTTAAAGTCAATTATTAGATTATAAAACTATTTAAAGCGAGTAATAAGGCTTTTGAAGGAATGGGTGACTATAAATGGACTTTTCTTCTCAATAAATGGCTTTTTCTATACGTTTTCTGAGACTTGCAATCAATTATAGTCTATGTTAATGAAAAATGTAAAAAATTCAACTTAAAATCAATAACGAGATTATAAAACCATTTAAAGCGAGTAATAAGCCTTCTGAAGGAATGAGTGGCTATAAATGGATTTTTCTTCTATGAATGGCTTTTTCTACATGTTTCTCAAGGTAAGCATTCAATTATAGTATGTTTTAACAAAAAAAGTAAAAAATTAAACTTAAAATCAATTATGAGAATATAAAACCATTTTAAGCGAGTAATAAAGCTTTTGAAGGAATGAGAGATGATAAATAGACTTTTCTAGCCAATAAATGCCTTTTGCTTCACATTTCTCATGGTAAACATTCTATCATAATTTGTTTTAAGCAAAAATGCAAAAAAAATGAACATAAAACTAATTTTGAGATAATAAAACCATTTAAAATGGGTAATAAGGATTTTGAAGGAATGAGTGACTATAAATAGACTTTTCTTACTAATGAATGTTTTGTTCTTCATGTTTCTCGATGTAGACACTTAATTATAGTCTGCTTTAACCAAAAAACTAAAAAAAATAAACTTAAAATCAATTTTAAGATTATGAAACCATTTAAAGTGACTAATAAGGCTCTTGAAGGAATGGGTGAGCATAAATAGACTTTTCTTGCCAATGAATGTATTTCTCTTCACATTTCCCAAGGGAAACACTCAATTATAGTATGTTTTAATGAAAAATATAAAAAAATTCAACTTAAAATCAAT
>NW_018401174.1:3982-6685 GCF_002168275.2 Theobroma umbraticum | reverse complement strand
TCATTGCCCAAATGGTTATAAAACATTAGTTATTACATATAATCATGAGTTTAGGCACATAAGGGGATTCTGCATAGCTCTTACATATAGGACGAATCATAAATGTAAAATCTTGTGTGATTGAAATGATTTGGGGTATGATGAGAACTC
This sequence comes from Theobroma umbraticum, assembly GCF_002168275.2. Lineage (NCBI taxonomy): Eukaryota > Viridiplantae > Streptophyta > Magnoliopsida > Malvales > Malvaceae > Theobroma > Theobroma umbraticum. Next base: position 6,535 of record NW_018401174.1, on the reverse strand, counting down.
GAGTGATTTTATATTACTAAGATGGAAACTTAATATCTCACTGCTCATCGGTACTTTTAGTTTCTCATTGGTCGCACGTTTCATTTTCCTTGTATGACAATAAATAGATAATGAGTTAACTTGAAAATGGTATAAGTTAATATCAATATGTATGAGTGGGAGATGTTGCATTTAAATGTGGTGCATCCACATGGCATGCAACTTTGTTAATTATTTGTGAATAATTAACAACTATTTAATTAATTAATATTGAATATTGTTATGATATTTATTAATTGAATAATTGAAAAACGTTTGGGATAGGATATAAATTTAAATTTCAATAAGAATTATCTATGTAATAATCTATTATATTTAATTTTAATTTTTTTTAAATTTAAATAAAGATAGATTACATTTAAATTTAATTTGTTTAATTTAAAAGAAATATCCTATCTCTATATCCCTAACACTTCTATAAATACTGAACGGACATATTGATTTTTCACACACAACCAAGAATGAACTTGAATTGTTCTGTAAATAAAAGAAAAAAAAACCCAAAAACTCTTTTCTCTTCATTCTTGAGGTGCCATCAAATCGAGAAAGTTTTGGAATGTGTAATTTTTTGTGAAAGATTCTAGTAGTCATTCCATAATAGCGAAAGCGAAGAGATTGTTGTGTGAATAAAAGAAGATTCGTAAGGCAAGTATTTTCAATTAAAAAGAAAGTAAAATATTCATTTGAAAAAGTAAACGCACCTCTCGGCAACTTAAAAAATAATGTATACATTATTCATTGACAAACTTATTGTTAATAATTCTTATTCCCACAAAAAGTTAAACTATTAATCTTATCTAATAAAATTATAAAAATATTTTTAAATATAAACAAATAAATTAACATTAAATTGTTAAAAATTATATTTCATGTTTTGTAATGCATTGACGACCATATCGTGCTCTAAAACGAGTCAAATTCATGTGGTCACATTGTTAAATCATTACAGCTTTTGTTTTTTCCAAATTGAATCATCAAAGCTGTAACGGTGGAAAGGATTAACTTCCGCTAAAATTTCACCGTAGATTCATATAGGGGTGCAATATTTTTATTTCAAAAATTATATAAATTGTTTGGTGAAATGTCTACATTTCATAATAAAAAAATTTTAAATTATTTCAAGTCATAATTTCTTATATGAATTCTCTAGAAGGATAAAAAAGTAAGAATATTTCAATTTGCAACATGCTCTATTACTTTTATTATAGAAATGGCTTAGTTCAATCTTTTGTTATTTCTTTTATTTTTATCTGTTTTTTCCAACATAGAATTATCAGAAAATTTTATTCAATTTGTTTATTATAAAACAACCTAATTAAGATTAATTAAAGAAAAAAAATTCTAAGTGAAATAGAAAAAAAATTTCAATCATCAAAATCTTTAATTCTTTTTAGTTTCTTTTCTTTTTCCTTCCTTTCCTATAATTTTCTTTTATATCCTTTCCTCCCTGTTCCCTTTCCATTTTTGAAGGAAGAAACGTGTAAAGAGAACATAAAATTTCAAACAAAAAAAATCCAATTAATGTTTATTATTTTATTCCTTTTGTTTCTTTCCTAAAGGAAACAGAAGAATTTTTATTTTTCCCTTTTTTTTGGGGTGAAAGGAAAACAAGAGTAGAGAAAACAAAGAGAAAAAAAACAGCAACTTTAATATATTGTACACACCCCACTGGTAAGTAGTCAAAACTCACACAACACCCAAGCCCATACAAACAGATGCTACACAGAGCAACCAATAAATTAAAACCCAAAAATCCAGCCCCTTCCAACAATTTTTTGCCAACATGTCAACCAGTTCATACATCCAAGGGTACCGATTAAGGTAACAAATGTCAAACGCTCTTAGTGAACTCAATAAAGGCTGGTATAAATTGTGCAACCCAAAATTTTCACTTTGTAATTCAAAAAGTACCGTATATGGAACATTAACTAATTTTACCATCTTGAAAATATCAGAAAGAAGGAAGAAAAATGAAGAAACAGAGGGAGAAGAGAGTAGGGATCCTAAAATTGTTTCAAAATGGGGGAGTTTAAGCACAAAAGCTTTGCTACGTATGCCAGATAGTCATGTCCAGCCAAGTAACCAGTTTACCTCTATTTTTGGCTCTATAACTGCTGCTACTCCCATCTTTCTCTTCGTGACTACGTAAAGAGGAACGATGCCAATAATTGGTAAGCTTCTGAAGACATATGGAACATAGTTCAATAGCAATAAGGCATCCCTGATTGTAGAAGGCCTACTGACCTAATATTAGGATATGATTTTCTTTTTTTTTTCAGAAATGAAGCGACTTGGGTTACATGAAAGTTACAAGCTCAGATCAACTAGGAAAAAAGGATTTTACATTCACAAAATACGTACAATAGACCCAGTGGTCCTCCCAAGAATTTTAATTTTTTTAACTATGTATAGTATTATGTGTTTTTTTTTAAGATATATATCTCAAAATGAGTTAATGGTCCCTCAAAAATTAATATAATCAACCCTAAATTTTATATGTTAATATCTAATTGA
>NW_018401174.1:2666-3882 GCF_002168275.2 Theobroma umbraticum | reverse complement strand
TTTTAACTATGTATAGTATTATGCATTTTTTTTTAAGATATATATCTCAAAATGAGTTAATGGCCCCTCAAAAATTAATATAATCAACCCTAAATTTTATATGTTAATATCTAATTGATTAGAAAACTTAAGAGCATCAATTATATTTTTCCAACTTACTCCATATTTATCTGGTGAAGTTGTTATACTTTCGATCAACGTCGGTCTATTAGTTAGAACCGATGTATTGATTTTTCACACACAACTAAAAGTGAACTGTGAGTTGTTCTATTAGTTAGAAAAAAATCAAAAACTCTTTTCTCGCGTTTTCTCTTCATTCTTGAAGTACCACCAAGGTCAAAGGATTTTGAAATGTATGTGTAATTTCTTGTGAAAGACTCTAGTTGTCGTTCCATAACAACTAAAGCGAAGAAATCGTTGTGTGAACAAAGGAGGATTCGTAAGGTAAGCTTTTTCAATAAAAAATGAAGTAAAATATTCATTTTAAAAGGTAAGTCCACCTTTCAACAGTGGCATCAAAGCAGGTTTTGGCTTGCTTTCATTCTTTTAATGTGTATATTTTAAAAGCATGTTTTAGTAAAGATTTTGTTTAATTTAAATTACTTGATTTATTATTTATAAATCTATAATAGCTATATTCTATTTTTTATTTGCTTTCTAATGATATATTGTACATTTTTTATTTCCTTTCAAATGATATATTATAAGTATATTTATATATATCATAAAAAATAAAATTGTCAATTTATTTTACTGAAATAGTAGGTTTTAATTCAATGTAATCAGGTGCATTGGTCTAAAGCCATGTGGCGCCTTATGAATGGCAACAAAACAAAAAAAAAAGGAAAGAAAATGCAATTGGCAAGATTCAAACTTGCATTAACAAGTTATTAAGACCTTGAAAATTACCTTTCAACCACTATACTAAGAAAGCATGTTTAAGATAGAAGTATGGTATATGGTATAGGTCAAAAGGGTCTAGACACAGCTATAAAAAGTCTAATGTGGCAACCAAATGGTGCAAATAGATATTTTTAAAAAAATTACATTTTTGCACCACAAGTTTCTATTTTTACAAAATGATCACAAAATTTTTTTGATAATTACAATTTGATAAAATATTTAGAATATTATTTATGTTTTTGGCATGTTGATATTTTATTAAATTCACATGCATTATAAATATAGTTAATATTAACAACAATTTTTTACTTAT
>NW_018401174.1:0-2566 GCF_002168275.2 Theobroma umbraticum | reverse complement strand
TAAACTCATGATTATATGTAATAACTAATGTTTTATAACCATTTGGGCAATGAGATATAGACCATGTATGTGAGGTGGATAATGACTCTTCCTTGGATACTCATGTCAATCTATTAGGATCTAACTGCTTTCCTAGTCATGTTTCGCTAGATCATATCATTTTTGACCCTTAGAAATCGTGCTAATGTAGTAATGCCAAATCTCAACTTCATATCATAGATTAAAGTCTCAAAAGGTATAAGATTTGGACTACTTAGATATATGCCCTAATTAATCAATAACATTTGATCAAAAAAGTCAACACAGACTTAATTTATTAATTGTTCAAAAATAATAATACTTGAATGTCAAATACGTAATAATCCTAAACCCCTAATATGCATTTGGAAAGCATTTCTAGCAATAGGTTTAATGAATGAGTTTGCTAATATACTAGTTGTAGAAACGTACTTCAACACAACAAAACCTTGTGCAATGATGTCACGAATGTAGTGATAGTGAGTATCAATGTGTTTGGCTTTTCCATGATACTCAGGATCCTTTGTATAAGCTATGGCAATTGTGTTGTTGCAATAAAGTACAACAGCTTCACTAAAATGCCTTGTAATGTTCAAGCCTTACAAGAATCTCCTTAACCAAATCACCTCTTGTACTACAGCGTAATATGCTACATACTCTGCCTCTATAGTATATAGAGCAGTACAAAGCTATTTCTTGCTACTCCAAGAGATAGCTCTGCCACTAAATATAGAAGCATATTTTGAAGTAGACTTTCAATCATCCTTATCACCGACGTGATCAGCATCACTATATTCAACTAATTTTAGACTTCCATCTTGATAACACAAAGTCAAATTAGTAGTTCTTCTTAGATATCTTAGTATTTTTTTTACTAAAGCCCAATGGACAATCCTAGGATTACTTTGGTCCTAGCCGACTCTACCAATTGTAAAGCATATGTCTGGTCGAGTACACATCGTAGCGTACATAAGACTTTAAACAGCACTTGCGTATGGTACGTTTGCCATTCATTTCTTTTCTTCTTCATACGGACATGTTAAGTTTATATTAACACACAATGAAGGAATAAAGACTTTTGATGACATTTCCCACCATCTAGAGCTTGAGGCAAAGTGTAGAGAAGCTATCCGCAGCACTACCCTCATAGCTCAAGTTGGAAATTGTAAAGGGTATGTTCCCTAACCAAAAAGACAACAAAAGAAAGGAAAAACTAGAAATCTAAGCCCAAAAGTGATGCAGTCACCAAGTGCCAAAAAGGCAAGCGTGGTGGGAAAAAGGATAATTCTAAGTTAAAATACCTTATCATGGCAAAAAAGGACATTTTGCTCAGGAGTGCATTGAGCCTAAGAAGATTGTTTTCTAAATCGCTTTAGAAGTTATGTATGTTCTCATGTGTTTATAGCTCATTCTTTCCTTGGTTAGATTGTAGATATAGGAGCATCTAAGCATATAAACTACAATCGTGCAAGATATATATGTAGATTATCATTGTTTACCAACAAATAGACACTTTGTCATGATGGAGAACGGAGCACAAGAAGAGGTTCTAAGACGTAGGAACCTACTAACTCACAATGCACAATGGGCGAAAATGGCTCATACATGATGTGCTTCATACTCCGTCTGTACGATGTAATCTACTTTCAATTTTAGCATTTATGGATTTAGGATTTAATTGTACTTTCGAGAATTATAGTTTGTCTATTTTTCTTGAAACATGTTTGTTGGTCATGGTTATTTTGAATATGGTTTGATTATAGTAGATTGGGATTCTAATAATGATGTTGCTTTTGTTTTAAATTCTTCTTCTAATGTTATAAATGATTCTACAAATTGGCATGCTAGATGAGGACACATTAGGCAAAATAGAATGTTCAGATTGAATACAGAAAGGCTATTGGGAGTAAAGTAAGTGTGAAATTATATCCCTTTACATGACCTCAATAAAGAATTAATACAAACCTAAAATAAATTACATCATAAGGAACCCACTACATCAATCTACAAAAATAAGGATGTTACACTTACTTATACGTATTTGTTATTTTGGATTATCAAAATCTTTCATATAAATGTTATGCACACAAAAATAGTACTAAGTATATCATAATTTTCAAATGCTTATAGGAAAGACTACGATAGTCTCCTCGACAAAGCATCTTACTTCTACATTAATTTTCAAGAACGACTGAAAGACTCACAAATGGCCTCTCTTAAAACTCAATCTCCTTTGATAAAGTTACTGAGACATATAATCACCGTACTGTCTTTTTACATACAATTTTACTTAACAAATAAGTAAAATAATTACATCATACATTTTATAAATTTTACTTAACAAATAAGTAAAATATTGCAATCATACCAAAGTTATTTATAAGGCACATACCATTTTATAACATCTACAAAATAATTGGTTTCACAAACATTTACTAAATTCACTCAAACCATATATATGTTTTAGAAGAAAAATTATTTCTAATATATAACGTATAAGTAAAAAATTGTTGTTAATATTAACTATATTTATAATGCATGTGAATTT
>NW_018401173.1:2241-2495 GCF_002168275.2 Theobroma umbraticum | reverse complement strand
GAAAGAATAGGAGACTATAAATGGACTTTTCTTGCCAATGAATGTCTTTTTCTTTATGTTTCCTAAGGTAAACATTCAATTATAATCTGTTTTAACTAATAATGTAAAAATAATTGAGTCTAGAATCACTTATGAGATTATAAAACCATTGAAAGCGAGTAATAAGGCTTTTGCAAGAATGGGAAACTATAAATAGACTCTTTTTGCCAATGAATGCTTTTTTCTTCACGTTTCTTGAGGTAGACATTCAATTA
>NW_018401173.1:1766-1927 GCF_002168275.2 Theobroma umbraticum | reverse complement strand
GTGAGTAATAAGGCTTTTGAAGGAATAGGAGACTATAAATGGACTTTTCTTGCCGATGAATACTTTTTTCTTCACATTTCTCAAGGAAGACATTCAATTATAAACTATTTTAACCAAAAATGTAAAAAAATTAAATTTAAAATTAATTATGAGATTATAAA
>NW_018401173.1:1519-1645 GCF_002168275.2 Theobroma umbraticum | reverse complement strand
TCATGTTTTACGAGGCAAACATTCAATTATACTTTGTTTGAATAAAAATGTAAACAAAACTGAATTTAAAAGCAATTTTGAGATTATAAAACTATTTAAAGCGAGTAATAAGGCTTTTGAAAGAAT
>NW_018401173.1:1212-1374 GCF_002168275.2 Theobroma umbraticum | reverse complement strand
AAAGTGAGTAATAAGGCTTTTGAAGGAATGAGTGACTATAAATAGGCTTTTCTTACCAATGAGTACCTTTTTCTTCATGTTTTTCAAGATAGACATTCAATTATAGGATGTTTTAATCAAAAATGTAAAAATAATTAAACTTAAAATTAATTATGAGATTAT
>NW_018401173.1:1014-1202 GCF_002168275.2 Theobroma umbraticum | reverse complement strand
AAAGTGAGTAATAAGGCTTTTGAAAGAATGACTGACTATAAATGGACTTTTCTTCTTAATGAATAGTTTTTTTGTATGTTTCCTAAGGCAAACATTCAATTATAACCTTTTTTAACCAAAAATATAAAAAAAATTGTACTTAAAATCAATTTTAAGATTATAAGACCATTTAAAGTGAGTAATAAGAC
>NW_018401173.1:760-1004 GCF_002168275.2 Theobroma umbraticum | reverse complement strand
ATGAGAGACTATAAATGAACTTTTCTTTCCAATAAATGCCTTTTTCTTAATGTTTCTTGTGACAGACATTCAATGATAATCAGTTTTAACTAATAATGTACAAATAATTCTGCCTAGAATCACTTATTAGATTATAAAACCATTGAAAGAGAGTAATAAGGCTTTTGAAGGAATGAAAGACTATAAACGGACTTTTATTGCCAATGAATGCCTTTTTCTTCATGTTTCTTGAGGTAGACATTCA
>NW_018401173.1:414-557 GCF_002168275.2 Theobroma umbraticum | reverse complement strand
ACTTTTCTTGCCAATGAATGCTGTTTTGTTCATGTTTCACAAGGTAGACATTCAATTATACTCTATTTTAACCAAAAATATAAATAAAATTGAACTTAAAATCAATTTTGAGATTATAAAACTATTTAAAGTAATTAATAAGG
>NW_018401173.1:137-280 GCF_002168275.2 Theobroma umbraticum | reverse complement strand
TGGGTGACTATAAATAGACTTTTCTTGTCAATGAATGCCTTTTTCTTCATGTGTTTGAAGGTAGATATTCAATTATATTATGTTTAACTAAAAATATAGAAAAATTCAACTTAAAATCAATTATAAGGTTATAAAACCGTTTA
>NW_018401173.1:0-118 GCF_002168275.2 Theobroma umbraticum | reverse complement strand
TGAAAGAATAAGTGACTATAAATAGACTTTTCTTCTCAATGAATGGCTTTTTCTCCATGTTTTTCAAGACAGACATTCAATTATAACCTTTTTTAACTAAAAATATAAAAAACATTAA
>NW_018401172.1:1458-1585 GCF_002168275.2 Theobroma umbraticum | reverse complement strand
TGCCAATAAATGCCTTTTTCTTCAGGTTTCCCAAGATAGACATTCAATTATTATCTGTTTTAATGAAAAAGGTAAAAAAATTCAACTTAAAATTAGTTATGAGATTATAAAACTATTTAAAGCAAGT
>NW_018401172.1:1188-1344 GCF_002168275.2 Theobroma umbraticum | reverse complement strand
TTATTATCTGTTTTAACCAAAAATGTAAAAACATTCAACTTAAAATCAATTATGTGATTATAAAGCCATTTAAAGCTAGCAATAAAGCTTTTAAAAGCATGAGTGACTATAAATGGACCATTCTTACTGATGAATGGCCTTTCCTTCATATTTCTT
>NW_018401172.1:780-1054 GCF_002168275.2 Theobroma umbraticum | reverse complement strand
TTTGAAGCCATGGGTGACTATAAATGGACTTTTCTTGTCAATGAATGTCTTTTTCTTCACATTTCTCAAGATGAACATTCAATTATTATTGTTTTACCCAAAAGTGTAAAACAATTCAACTTAAAATCAATTATGAGAATATAAAAATATTGAAAGCTAGTAATGAGACTTTTGAAAGCATAGGTGACTATAAATGGACTTTTCTTAACAATAATAGGCTTTTTTTTCATGTTTCTTGAGGTAAAGATTTAATTATTATCGGTTTTAACAAAAA
>NW_018401172.1:503-674 GCF_002168275.2 Theobroma umbraticum | reverse complement strand
AAGTGAGTAATAAGGCTTTTGAAGGTATGAGTGACTATAAATGGACTTTTCTTGTCGATGAATGGCCTTTTCTTCACGTTTGTTGAGGTAAACATTTAATTATAATCTATTTGAATAGAAAATGTAAAAACATTCAACTTAAAATCAATTATGAGATTATAAAACCATTTA
>NW_018401172.1:0-151 GCF_002168275.2 Theobroma umbraticum | reverse complement strand
GTATAAATGGACTTTTCTTGCCAATGAATGGCTTTTGCTTTACGTTTTCTAAGGCAGACAATTAATTATTATCTGTTTTAACCAAAACTGTAAAAACATTCAACCTAAAATCAATTATGAGATTATAAAACCATTCAAAGTGAATAATAAG
>NW_018401171.1:1049-1165 GCF_002168275.2 Theobroma umbraticum | reverse complement strand
AAAAGCCATTCATTGAGAAAAAAAATCCATTTAGAGTCACCCATTCTTTTAAAAACCTTATTACTCGCTTTAAATGGTTTTATAAGCCCATAATTTATTTTAAGTTGAATTGTTTT
>NW_018401171.1:929-1039 GCF_002168275.2 Theobroma umbraticum | reverse complement strand
TTAAAACAGACTATAATTAAATGTCTACTTAGAGAAACATGAAGAAAACTGCATTCATTTGCAAAAAAGGTCCCTTTATAGTCACCCATTCCTTCAAAAGCTTTATTACT
>NW_018401171.1:379-529 GCF_002168275.2 Theobroma umbraticum | reverse complement strand
TAAACTCATAATTGATTTTAACTTGAATTATTTTACATTTTTCATTAAAACAGACTATAATTGAATGCCTGTCTCAAGAAACGTGTAAAAAAAACTATTCTTTGAGAACAAAAGTCCATTTAGAGTCACTCATTCCTTCAAAAGCCTTAT
>NW_018401171.1:109-368 GCF_002168275.2 Theobroma umbraticum | reverse complement strand
AATGGCTTTATAATCTCATAATTAATTTAAAGTTGAACTTTTTTACATTTTTGATTAAAACAGACTATAATTAAATGTCTACTTTGAGAAATGTAAAGAAAAACGTATTCGTTAGGAAGAAAAGTCCCTTTATATTCACTGATTCCTTCACAAGTCTTATTACCCACTTTAAATTATTTTATAATCTCATAGTTGATTTTACTTTTTAAATTTTTTATTAAAACAGACCATAATTGAATGTCTACCTCAAGAAACGTGA
>NW_018401171.1:0-99 GCF_002168275.2 Theobroma umbraticum | reverse complement strand
ATTCATTGGCAAAAAAAGTCCATTTATAGTTACCTATACCTTCAGAAGCCTTATTACTCGCTTTAAATAGTTTTATAAACTCATAATTGATTTTAAGTT
>NW_018401170.1:2146-6682 GCF_002168275.2 Theobroma umbraticum | reverse complement strand
TAAAGTTGCTGCCATATATGATTGTGTGTAAGCATGGGATTAACTATGAAATTTGGTTAAGGGTTATTGGTTGATATGCTACCATTTGTGCGTATAATTACATGTATTGGGTTTGAAGGTTGCTAGGGTGAATATAAGTACGAGAAGTTTACCGTGGTTGCGTGCCGGAAGAGATAATGAGTGACCGGTAAGTAGAAATTACCTAGATACGCACTTGAATCAATAGCGACGTAGCATCCTGTTATTGTAAGGTGAGTAGGGGTGTCTATTTTAAAAATTTCTATAATTATGTACATATATATATTTATACGTGTTGATTTGTTTTAAATGTAAAATTTGTGGAAAGCATGAGCTAGTAGATATTTTAGGAATTTATGAATGTCAAGTATTTGAAATTTTCTTTGACCATATTTATATATATAAGTTACATACGTAAAGGATTTTAAAGTTGGGAACAAGCTTTTCAATACAATTTATGTCATAATGTACCTTATTGATTGTGTGATGTGCTTTCATGAATGAATTTCATACTCAGCATGCTGATTTGACATCTAAACCTCATACAAAAGGTTTTACAATGCAAAGTGTTACAAAAAGGGGTTTAGTATGCTACCATGATTGGTATTTTGAAAATGATTTGAAATGATCCTTTTAAAACCCGATTTAGCTTTTCAATAGTTTTATCAAACCAAGAGATTCGAGAGTAGGCCGGTTGTCACTTCAGTTAAGTGTGACCCTTGTGCACAAGTGAGCTCTAGCTAGAGAATCTTTGAGTCGCTAACGGGCTGTTAAATATGGCTAGGGCCATGGTTTGTGATTGTATGTGGTTAGGCCACAAGTTGTGGTACGTGATTGCGACTGCCTGATTTCTCCAATATCGACCAACATCATTAAGACTACCATGGCTGTGGAGATCCGGTGGAGCGGAGCTCCCAGATGTTATTATATGGAAGCCAGTCCACGTGTTTTTTATTTCTGTGCCTACTCGAGAGTGATATCTCTTTAGGTTTTCACATATGTAGTTTTTTGCATGGTGAGAAATAACAGTTTTTTCGCTGCTCCCCTATTTATATGATGACATTGGATTTAATTCCTCGTGTATGAGATGATTTATGAATTTGCATATAAGCTTTGCTAATGTTGGATTTTATGGGAGCTCGCATGACAATACTAAATTACTTTAAGCCGGTTGTTAGATGATTTTGATGGTAGGGATCTTTACATGTATTGGTTTGATATCTGATTTAAATGATTATCTTGTATTAACTTCCTAGTTTTACAAATAAGGCATAAACCTCCATTCTTAAGTTAAATTATTTACATATATCCTCATATTTTTAATATTTAAATCTTTTACCTTTATCTTGTTTCCAATCTACACCCTACTTACGGAGTTGATGATCACTGAGTCTATGAGATTCACCCCCCTTATTTCCTTTTGCAGATAAGTAATCGGTTCGAGTGCATCGCTTAGGACCTCGAGACTAGCTACAACATAGGTAATGGCATCTCTTAGACTTCTACTCTGAGTCGTTTCGCTGCCTAAAGGTCATGTTATGTCATGTAGTCAGGCTTATAAGGATTAATAGCTTATTGGAAATGTATTTACTAAAACTTGAGGTTATGTAATGATTACCACTTATTATGTTGAAATTGTTGTGGAGTTATCAAACTTGGTTATTGGTATCTAGATGCCATGATTTAAATATTGTGTTTATTTGGTTTAAGTAAACGATAGCATTAATATTGTAAGTTAATTTTAAATTGTCCGAAATCTTAACCAAGGCTTATTCAGGATTTGGTGGGTTCACTCGCAAGTCTCGGACGCCGGTAACAATTAGGGAAGAGTTTGTTACACTTTCAAAGGCTTTACTGGATATAAATAGACTTCTCTTGCTAACAGATAGCTTTTGCTTCACGTTTCTTAAGACAGATATTCAATTATAATATATTTTAACAAAAATTGTAAAAAATCTAACTTAAAATCAATTATGAGACTATAAAACCATTTAAAGCGAGTAATAAGGCTTTCGGAGCATTGAGTGACTATAAATGGACTTTTCTTTCCAATGAATGGCTTTTATATCATGTTTCCTGAGGTAGACATTTAGCTATTATCTATTTTAACAAAAAATGTAAAAAATTTAACTTAAAATCAATTAGGAGCTTATAAAATCATTTAAAGAAAGTAATAAGGCTTTCGAAGGCTTGTGTGAATATAAATAGACATTTCCTACTAATGGATGGCTTTTGCTTCATATCTCTTGAGGTAAACATTCAGCTATTATTTATTTTAACCAAAAATGCAAAAAAAAAACTTTAAATCAATTATGAGAATACAAAACCATTTAAAGTAAGTAATAAGACTTTCGAAGGCATGAGTGACTATAAATGGGTTTTCTTGTCAATTAATGGCTCTTTCTTCACATTTTCTAAGGTAAATATTTAAATATAATCTGTTTTAACCCAAAATATAAAAAAATTCAACTTAAAATTAATTATGAGAATATAAAACAATTTAAGGCGAGTAATAAGGGTTTTGAATGCTTGAGTGACGACAAATGGACATTTTCTTGACAGTGGATGGCTTTGATTCATGTTTCTTGAAGCAAACATTTAATTATAATATATTTTAACTAAAAATATAAAAAAATTCAACTTAAAATTGATTATGAGATTATAAAACTATTTAAAGCAAATAATAGGGCTTTTGAAGAAATAGGTGACTATAAATAGACTTTTCTCACCAATGAATAATTTTTTCTTCACATTTCTCAAGGTACACATTCAAATATAGTCTATTTTAACCAAGAATGTAAAAAAAATCAACTTAAAATTAATTATGAGAATATAAAATCATTTAAAGCGAGTAATAAGGCTTTCGAAGGTATGAGTGACTATAAATACACTTCTCTTGCCAATGAATGGCTTTTACATCACATTTCCTAAGGTAGACATTTAATTATAATCTGTTTTAACTAAAAATGTAAAAAAATTCAACTTAAAATCAATTATGAGATTATAAAACCATATAAAACAGGTAATAAGGCTTTTGAAGGAATGAGTGACTATAAATGGACTTTTCTTGCCCATGAATGGTTTTTCCTTCACGTTTCTTGAGACAGACATTCAATTAATATCTGTTTTAACCAAAACTATAAAAAAATTCAACTTAAAATTAATTATGAGATTATAAAACTATTTAAAGTAAGTAATAAAGCTTTCAAAGGCTTGGGTGAATATAAATAGACTTTTCTTACCAATAGATGACTTTTGCTTCACGTTTTCTAAGCTAAACATTCAATTATAACATATTTTAACCAAAACTATAAAAAAATTTCAACTTAAAATTAATTATGAGATTTTAAAACCATTTAAAGCAAGTAATAAGGCTTTCAAAGGCTTAAGTGAATATAAATAGACTTTTCTTGCCAATGGATGACTTTTGCTTCACCGTTCTCGAGGTAGACATTTAGTTGTAATATATTTTAACCAAAAATGAAAAAAAACTCAACGTAAAATCAATTATGAGATTATAAAACTATTTAAAGCGAGTAACAAGGCTTTTGAAGGCTGGAGTGACTATAAATGGACTTTTCTTACCAATCGATGTCTTTTGCTTCATGTTGCCCAAACAGACATTCAATTATTATTTATTTTAACCAAAAATGTAAAAACAATTCAACTTAAAATAAATTATGAGATTATAAACTATTTAAAGCAAGTAATGAGGCTTTCAAAGGATTGAGTGAATATAAATAGACTTTTCTTTCCAATAGATGACTTTTGCTTCATGTTTTCTAAGGCAGACATTTAGTTATAGTATATTTTAACTAAAAATAAAAAAAAACTCAACTTAAAATTAATTATGAGAGTATAAAACAACTTAAAGTGAGTAATAAGACTTCCAAATGCTAGAGTGACTATAAATAGACTTTTTTTGCTAATTGGTTACTTTTGTTTCACGTTTCCTGAAGCAGATGTTCAATTATTATCTGTTTTAAACAAAAATGTAAAATATTAAACTTAAAAACAATTATGAGATTATAAAACCATTTAAAGCGAGTAATAAAGTTTTAAAGGGCTTGAGTGAATATAAATAAACTTATCAATGGATGGCTTTTGCTTCATGTTTCTTAAGGCAGACATATAATTATAATATATTTTAACTAAAAATAAAAAAAAAACTTAACCTAAAATCAATTATGAGACTATAGAACCATTTAAAGCGAGTAATAAGGCTTTCAAAGGCTGGAGTGACTATAAATGGACTTTTCTTGCTAATCGATGGCTTTTGCTTCGCATTTCGTAAAAGCAAACAATCAATTATTATCTATTTTAACAAAAAATGTAAAAAAATTCAACTTAAAAATAATTATGAGATCATAAAACCATTTAAAGCGAGTAATAAAGCTTTCAAAAGCTTGAGTGAATATAAATAGACTTTTTTTGCTAATGGATGGCTTTTGCTTCATATTTCTCAAGGTAGACATTCAGTTATAATATATTTTAATTAAAATGTAAAAAAAAATCAAC
>NW_018401170.1:1897-2046 GCF_002168275.2 Theobroma umbraticum | reverse complement strand
AGAAAAAGCACTAGTGGCACATGTCAGTTTTAGAGGGATATGCTTGTGTCATGGCCAAGCAAAAAGCTAAACTCAGTTGCACTCTCCACAGCTGAAGCTAAATATATATCCTTAGGTAGCTGTTGTGCTCAGATTTTATGGATTAAACA
>NW_018401170.1:1519-1708 GCF_002168275.2 Theobroma umbraticum | reverse complement strand
AGACACCACTTTGTTAGAGACCATGTGCTTAAGGGAGACATTAAGATTGAATTTATTAACACCCTTCATCAATTAGCCGATGTATTTACCAAACCTTGAAATGAGGATAGATTTTGTGAAATTAAGAGGAATCTTGGAATGACTAGTGTTCAAGAGCTGTAAGAAAATTTTTTTTCTTGGGAAGACAGT
>NW_018401170.1:1065-1366 GCF_002168275.2 Theobroma umbraticum | reverse complement strand
ATTGTGTTCCTAGTAGCAAAAGACATACATAGTAAAGGGCAAGACTTAACCTAACAGTAAGGCCCAAGTTAAATTAAACTTAAAGAAATAAAAGGAGAAAATAGGTAAAGAAAAGACAGAGGAAAATTAAACCAAAAAAAAATTAAAAAAGGGGGGAAAACTCTAAATTTTGAAATAAAATTCTCTTTTTCATCATTTAAAAGGGTTTGACATTTTCTTGGGAGAAAACTTTTCTCTTAACTCACTTTCTTCCCACTCTCTCTCTTTTGAAACCATCTCCCCCAAAAACAAAAAACCTATC
>NW_018401170.1:620-1055 GCF_002168275.2 Theobroma umbraticum | reverse complement strand
CTCTCAAACCCTAAAATCTGAAACCTCCAAACTACTGGCAAAATCTTCCATGTCCAAAGATGCTCTGGAAAAGAAGAAAGGAAAATGACCCATGGAAAAAATCTCACATTTCGAAACTCAAAAAAAGAGAAAAGAAGATGAACTAGCATCAGTGGCTATGAAGAAACAGAAACAAAGAAGAAGAAAGATAAAGGAAAATCTACAATAAAAAGTAAATCTTCTTCTCTAAAGTTTAGAAATAAAGCCCATAAAGATAGGTTCAGAAAGATCGAAAATCCACCCATCTCTTGCAAGAAATTCATTGACTTGGACAGTTTTAATGAAATTTCAAAAATTAAGGAAGGATTATCAGAACACTTTGAAGAAATGAGGTTAAGGGGGTTTAGTGTCTTTAAGAATAGAACTTATAGTGCTAGTTTAGTGAAAGAATTCTAT
>NW_018401170.1:207-324 GCF_002168275.2 Theobroma umbraticum | reverse complement strand
CTATGCTAGCTTTATCAAAAGCCCCCAAACCCGAATACTGCATTACTTCATAGCCTCAACTGTTCATGGGAGAGGAGGCAGTTTCAGCTATGTAAGTTTGCTAGACCTGTGGATGAT
>NW_018401170.1:0-197 GCF_002168275.2 Theobroma umbraticum | reverse complement strand
TTTAATGCACATGCCTTTAATTTAGGGAGGTTTATGATTGAAAGAATAAGAGGGACATGTAGAGTTGATAAAATCCATCTGCCCTATGGAAATGTGATTACCTCCTTGGTCAAGAGAAAGGGAATCTGGAGCTCAAGGTACCAAAATTGATCAAGTAAAAAGCAAGGACCAAGCTATCTATCTAGGAAGTTTATCCA
>NW_018401169.1:1350-1471 GCF_002168275.2 Theobroma umbraticum | reverse complement strand
CTTCATGTTTCTTGAGGTTGACATTGAATTATAATCTTTTTTAACCAAAAATGTGCAAAAAATTTATATATCTATTAATTTTGAGATTACAAAACCATTTAAAGTGAGTAATAAGGCTTTT
>NW_018401169.1:782-1007 GCF_002168275.2 Theobroma umbraticum | reverse complement strand
AATTATGGCATTATAAAACCATTTAAAGTGAGTAATGAGGCTTTTAAAGGTATGAGTGACTATCAATGGACTTTTCTTGCCAATGAATACCTTTTTCTTTGAGTTTCTAGAGATTGACAGTCAATTATAATCTATTTCACCAAAAATATGCTTTTTTCTTCATGTTTCTCAAGGTAGACATTCAATTCAGTTTGTTTAACAAAAAATGTACAAAGAATTCAAATT
>NW_018401169.1:605-772 GCF_002168275.2 Theobroma umbraticum | reverse complement strand
TTCAGATTATAAAACTATTTAAAGTGAGTAACATGACTTTTCAAGGAATGGGTGACTATAATTGCACTTTTCATGCTAATGAATGCCTTTTTCTTCACGTTTCTCAAGCTAGACATTCAACTATAACATGTTTTACCCAAAAGTGTAAAAATATTTGAACTTAAAAT
>NW_018401169.1:521-595 GCF_002168275.2 Theobroma umbraticum | reverse complement strand
ATTATAAGACCATTTAAAGTGTGTAATAAGGCTTTTAAAGGAATGGGTCACTATTAATGGACTTTTTTTGCCAA
>NW_018401169.1:399-511 GCF_002168275.2 Theobroma umbraticum | reverse complement strand
TTCCTTCATGTTTCTTGATGTTGACATTCAATTTTAATCTTTTTTAATAAAAAATGTGCAAGGAATTCAAATTTCAATCAATTTTGAGATTACAAAACCATTTAAAGTGAGT
>NW_018401169.1:0-389 GCF_002168275.2 Theobroma umbraticum | reverse complement strand
TTGAAGGAATGGGTGACTATAAATATACTTTTCTTGCCAATGAATACCTTTTTCTTTGAGTTTCTAGAGATTGACAGTGAATTATAGTCTATTTCAACCAAAAATATAAAAAATTTCAACTTAAAATCAATTATGGCATTATAAAAGCATTGAAAGTGAGTAATGAGGCTTTTGACGGAATGGGTGACTATAAATAGATTTTTCTTCCCAATGTATGTCTTTTTCTTCATGTTTCTTGAAGTTGACACTCAATTATAATATGTTTTAACAAAAAATGTATAAAGAATTCAAATTCAAATCAATTTTAAGATTATAAAACAAAATAAAGTGAGCAAAAAGGCTTTTGCAGGAAACGGTGACTATAAATGGACTTTTCTTGCCAATGAATG
>NW_018401168.1:2111-2224 GCF_002168275.2 Theobroma umbraticum | reverse complement strand
TTTTTGGTTAAAACAGACTATAATTGAATGTTTACCTTGGAAAACGTGAAGAAAAAGACATTCATTGACAAGAAACGTCTATTTACAGTCACTCATTCTTTCAATAGCCTTAT
>NW_018401168.1:1581-1715 GCF_002168275.2 Theobroma umbraticum | reverse complement strand
TTTATAATCTCATAATTGATTTTAAGTTGATTTGTTTTACATTTTTGGTTAAAAGAGACTACAATTCAATGCCTGCCTTGAGAAACATGTAGAAAAAGCCATTCATTTAGAAGACAAGTCCTTTTATAGTCACC
>NW_018401168.1:0-1346 GCF_002168275.2 Theobroma umbraticum | reverse complement strand
CTCGATTTAAATGGTTTTATAATCTAATAATTAATTTTGAGTTAAATTTTTTTATATTTTTGGTTAAAAAAAAGACTATAATTGAATGTCTACCTCAACAAATGTGCAAAAAAAGCCATTTATTGAGAAAAAAGTCTATTTATTGTCACCCATTCCTTCAGAAGCCTCATTATTTGCTTTAAATGGTTTTATAACCTAAAAATTTATTTTAAATTAAATTTTTTTCACATTATTGGATAAAACAGATTATAATTGAATGTCTACCTTAAGAAATGTGAAGAAAAAGGCATTTATTGAGAAGAAAAGTTCATTTATAGTCACCCATTCCTTCAACAGCCTTATTACTCGTTTTAAATTGCTTCATGATCTCATAACTGATTTTAAGTTGAATTTTTTTATATTTTTGATTAAAACAGACTATAATTGAATGTCTACCTTGAGAAACATGAAGAAAAAGGCATTCATTAAGAAGAAAAGTCTATTTATAGTCACCTATTCCTTTAAAAATCATATTAATCGCTTTAAATGGTATTATAATCTCATAATTGATTTTCAGTTGAATTTTTTTGCATTTTTAGTTAAAACAGTCTATAATTGAATGTCTATCTCAAGAAACATGAAGAAAAAGCCATTAATCGAGAAGAAATGTTCATTTATAATCACCCATTCCTTCAACGGCCTTATTACTCGCTTTGAATTGCTTTATGATCTCATAACTGATTTTAAGTTAAATTTTTTTAGATTTTTAGTTAAAACAGACTATAATTGAAATTTTTATCTCGAGAAACATAAAGAAAAAAGCATTCATTGGCAAAAAAGTCCATCTATAATCTCCTATTTCTTCAAAAGCCTTAGTACTCGCTTAAAAATTATTTTATAACCTCATAATTAATTTTAAGTTGAATTTTTTAAAATTTTATGTTAAAACAGACTATAATTGAATGTTTACCTGAAGAAACGTGAAGAAAAAAGCATCCATTAGTAAGAAAAGTTCATTTATAGTATCCAATTCCTTCAAAAGCCTTATTACTTGCTTTAAATTGTTTTATAATCTCATAATTGATTTTAAGTTGAATTTTTTTACATTTTTGGTTATAACAGACTATAATTGAATGCCTGCCTCAAGAAATATACAGAAAAAGTCATTCATTTAGAAGAAAAGACCTTGTATAGTCACCCATTCTTTCAAAAGCCTTATTACTTGCTATAAATTGTTTTATGATCTCGTAATTGATTATAAGTTGAATTTTTTTAACTTTTTTGGTTAAAACAGACTATAATTCAATGTCTACCTCAAAAAACGTGAAGAAAAAGGCATTTATTGACAATAAATGTCTATTTATAGT
>NW_018401167.1:948-1058 GCF_002168275.2 Theobroma umbraticum | reverse complement strand
AATGAATGCCTTTTTCTTCACGTTTCTCAAGCCAGACATTCAATTATAATATGTTATAATAAAAAATGTAAAAAAAATTTGAACTTTAAATCAATTATGAGATTATAAAA
>NW_018401167.1:517-779 GCF_002168275.2 Theobroma umbraticum | reverse complement strand
AATAAGGCTTTTGAAGGAATGAGTGACTATAAATAGACTTTTCTTGCCAATGAACGCATTTTTCTTTACGTTTCTTGAGGTATGCATCCAATTATAGTCTGTTTTAACTAAAAATGTAAAAAAAATTGAACTTTAAATCAATTATGGCATTATAAAACTATTTAAATTGTGTAATGAGACTTTTGAAGGTATGGGTGACTATAAATAGACTTTTCTTGCCAATGAATGTTTTTTTCTTCTTGTTTCTCAAGGTAGACATTCA
>NW_018401167.1:0-129 GCF_002168275.2 Theobroma umbraticum | reverse complement strand
TTTTTCTTTATGTTTCTTGAGGTAGACATCCAATTATAGTCCGTTCTAACCAAAAATGTAAAAAAAACTCAACTAAAAATCAATTATGGCATTATAAAACCATTTAAAGCAAGTAATAAGGCTTTTTGA
>NW_018401166.1:1076-1186 GCF_002168275.2 Theobroma umbraticum | reverse complement strand
TTTAACCAAAAATGTAAAAACAATTGAACTTAAAATCAATTTTGAGATTATAAATCCATTTAACCTGAGTAATAAGGCTTTTGAAGGAATAGGAGACTACAAATGGACTT
>NW_018401166.1:921-1066 GCF_002168275.2 Theobroma umbraticum | reverse complement strand
TGAATAACTTTTTCATCATGTTTCAAGAGGTAGACATTTAATTGCAGTATGTTTTAACCAAAAATGTAGAAAAATTCAACTTAAAATCAATTTATGAAATTATA
This sequence comes from Theobroma umbraticum, assembly GCF_002168275.2. Lineage (NCBI taxonomy): Eukaryota > Viridiplantae > Streptophyta > Magnoliopsida > Malvales > Malvaceae > Theobroma > Theobroma umbraticum. The sequence continues at coordinate 962 of NW_018401166.1, read as the reverse complement.
AAATCATTTAAAGTGAGTAATAAGGCTTTTGAAAGAATGAG
>NW_018401166.1:601-826 GCF_002168275.2 Theobroma umbraticum | reverse complement strand
GAATCAATTATAAGATTATAAAAGCATTTAAAGTCAGTAATAAGGCTTTTGAAATAATAGGAGACTATAAATAGACTTTTCTAGCCAATGAATACTTTTTTCTTCACATTTTTCATGGTAAACATTCAATTATAGTCTGTTTGAACCAAAAGTATAAAAAAATTCAACTTCAAATCAATTATGGGATTATAAACCCATTTAAAGCGAGTAATAAGGCTTTTGAAG
>NW_018401166.1:467-591 GCF_002168275.2 Theobroma umbraticum | reverse complement strand
CTATAAATAGACTTTTCTTGTCAATGAATATCTTTTTCTTCACATTTCTTGAGGTAGGCATTCAATTATACTCTATTTTAACCAAAAATGTAGAAAAGTTTAACTTAAAATCAATTTTGAGACT
>NW_018401166.1:225-457 GCF_002168275.2 Theobroma umbraticum | reverse complement strand
TTAAAGTGAGTAATAAGGCTTTTGAAAGAATGCGTGACTATAAATGGACTTTTCTTTTCAAAGAATGGCTTTTTCTCCATGTTTCCTAAGACAGACTTTCAATTATAACCTGTTGCAACCAAAAGTGTAAAAAACTTCAACTCAAAATCAATTATGAGATTATAAAACCATTTAAATCGACTAATAAGGCTTTTGAAAGAATGGTGACTATAGATAGGCTTTTCTTCTCAAT
>NW_018401166.1:0-153 GCF_002168275.2 Theobroma umbraticum | reverse complement strand
CTCAAGGTAGACACTTAATTATAAATTGAACTTAAAATCAATTTTGAGATTACACAACCATTTAAAGTGAGTAATAAGGCTTTCGAAGGAATGAGAGATTATAAATAGACTTTTCTTGCCAATGAATGTCTTTTTCTTCACATTTTTCAAGGT
>NW_018401165.1:2821-3031 GCF_002168275.2 Theobroma umbraticum | reverse complement strand
ATAAAATCATTTAAAGTGAGTAATAAGGCTTTTGAAGGAACGGGTGACTATAAAAGGACATTTCTTGCCAAAGAATGCCTTTTTCTTCATGTTTCACGATGAAGACATTCACTTATACTCTGTTTTAATGAAAAATGTGAACAAAATTGAACTTAAAATCAATTTTGACATTATAAAACCGCATAAAGTGAGTAATAAGGCTTTTGAAGG
>NW_018401165.1:2715-2811 GCF_002168275.2 Theobroma umbraticum | reverse complement strand
TATGAATGGACTGTTCTTTTCAATGAATGCTTTTTTCTTAATGTTTCTTGAGGTAGACCTTCAATTATAGTTTGTTTGAACCAAAAATGTAGAAAA
>NW_018401165.1:2557-2698 GCF_002168275.2 Theobroma umbraticum | reverse complement strand
TTATGAGATTATAAAACCATTTAAAGTGAGTAATAAGGCTTTTGAAAGAATTGGGGACTATAAAGGGACTTTTCTTCTCAATCAATGGGTATTTCTTCACGTTTTCCAAGGAACGCATTCAATTATAGTCTGTTTTAATGA
>NW_018401165.1:2385-2547 GCF_002168275.2 Theobroma umbraticum | reverse complement strand
TGCCAAAAAATGACTTTTTTTTCACGTTTCACGAGGTATACATCCAATTATAGTATGTTTTAACCAAAATTGTAAAACAATTCAACTTAAAATCAATTATGAGACTGAAAAACCATTTAAAGCGAGTAATAAAGCTTTTGAAGGAATGGGAGACTATAAATG
>NW_018401165.1:2216-2318 GCF_002168275.2 Theobroma umbraticum | reverse complement strand
AGTTAGACATTCAATTATAGTCTGTTTTAACCAAAGTTTCAAAAAATTCAGCTTCAAATGAATTATGAGATTATAAAACCATTCAAAGCAAGTAATAAGGCC
>NW_018401165.1:2072-2206 GCF_002168275.2 Theobroma umbraticum | reverse complement strand
TGGGTAACTATAAATGTACTTTTCCTTGCAATGAATGGATTTTTCGACATGTTTCCCGAAGCATATATTCAATTATTGTCTGTTTTAACCAAAAATGAAGGAAAATTCAACTTAAAATGAATTATGAGATTATA
>NW_018401165.1:1433-1574 GCF_002168275.2 Theobroma umbraticum | reverse complement strand
GTAAATGGACTATTCTTCTCAATGAATGGCTTTTTCTCCATGTTTCCCAAGGCATGCATTCAATTGTAATCTGTTTTAACAAAAAACGTAAAACAAATTAAATTTAAAATCAATTTTGAGATTATAAAACCTTTTAAGGTG
>NW_018401165.1:1288-1423 GCF_002168275.2 Theobroma umbraticum | reverse complement strand
GGACTTTTCTTGCCAATGAATGCTTTTTTCTTCACATTTCTCAAGGAAAACATTTAATTATAGTCTGTTTTAACCAAAGTGTAAAAAACCTCAACTTAAAATCAATTATGAGATTATAAAACCATTTAAAGCGAG
>NW_018401165.1:1135-1275 GCF_002168275.2 Theobroma umbraticum | reverse complement strand
GAAGGAATGGGTGACTATAAACACACTTTTCCTTTCAATGAATGGCTTTTTCTACATGTTTGCCTACGCATGCATTCAATTATAGTCTGTTTTGGCCAATAATGTAGAAAAATTCAACTTAAAATGAATTATGAGATTAT
>NW_018401165.1:1042-1125 GCF_002168275.2 Theobroma umbraticum | reverse complement strand
AAAGCAAGTAATAAGGCTTTTGAACGAATGGGAGACTATAAATGGACTTTTCTTGCTAAAGAATGCCTTTTTCTTCACATTTC
>NW_018401165.1:874-1032 GCF_002168275.2 Theobroma umbraticum | reverse complement strand
CATTCAATTATAATCTGTTTTAACTAGTTATATAAAAATAATTGAACCTAAAATCAATTAGGAGATTATAAAACTATGTTAAGCGAGTAGTAAGGCTTTCGAAGGAATGGGTGACTATAAATGGACATTTCTTCTCAATGAATGACTTTTTCTCCATG
>NW_018401165.1:503-617 GCF_002168275.2 Theobroma umbraticum | reverse complement strand
TAAATGGACTTTTCTTCTTAATGAATGGCTTTTTCTCCATGTTTCCCAAGGCAGGAATTAAATTATAACCTGTTTTAACCAAAAATATAAAACAAATTAAACTTAAAATCAATT
>NW_018401165.1:337-473 GCF_002168275.2 Theobroma umbraticum | reverse complement strand
ATAAAGCTTTTGAAGGAATGGGAGACTATAAATGAACTTTTCTTGCCAATGAATTGTTTTTTCTTCGCATTTCTCTAGGCAAACATTCAATTATAGCCTGTTTTAACCAAAATGTAAAAAAATTCAACTTAAAATC
>NW_018401165.1:140-322 GCF_002168275.2 Theobroma umbraticum | reverse complement strand
AGACCATTTAAAGCGAGTAATAAGGCCTTCGAAGGTATGGGTGACTATAAATGTACTTTTTCTGTCAATGATTGGCTTTTTATACATGTTTCTCAAGGCAAGCATTCAATTATAGTCTGTTTTAACAAAAAATGTAAAACAAATTCAACTAAAATCAATTATGAGATTATAAAACTATTTAA
>NW_018401165.1:0-130 GCF_002168275.2 Theobroma umbraticum | reverse complement strand
AAGGCTTTTGAAGGAACGGGTGACTATAAATGGACATTTCTTATCAATGAATGTCTTTTTGTTCATGTTCCACAATGAAGACATTCTCTTATACTCTGTTTTAACTAAAAATGTAAACAAAATTGAACTT
>NW_018401164.1:0-1823 GCF_002168275.2 Theobroma umbraticum | reverse complement strand
CTCCCCCTCCCCCTGTCATTGTGAGGTTTATTTGCCATGGCACTTGTCCGATTCTTACCACCTCCATCTGCTTTTGACAGCAATGCTATTATAGGTGAATTATGGTAGCTGTTGAGTTAGTGAAAAACCCAAACTCTCATATGCCATCATTTGGTCTTCATGATGAGGAATAATGGTGCGAACCTGTTGCTGACAGACAAAATCCAAAATCTCTCTCCTTGGTGAAAAGTGAAAAGCCACTCCTTTTTATATCCAATACGATAACGTCACGTCCTTATCAACGCCCCAAGCTGATAGTTACATATATACGCTCCACCCCATCATGTGTTGTTAGGACCTTAAAAACTTAAAAAACACAAAAGGTTAGATGTTTATATACGTACACAATGTATAATTCCTTGATACAGGCGCCTAAACCCTTAAGGCCACATTTCTAGTAAGGCCATTCTTGCTATCTAGGCCGACCTTTTCTACAGTGATAACATCATGTGATTTTCCTTCCTAATCAAAATCTTACTCTTTCTTAAGCATATTTTTTTAAGCAGTTCAAATGGTATTTGGAATGCAATTGTAATTCTTTAAATGGAACTAATGTTTCTATGCAATGCACATAGTCAAATTTTTATAAAAAAAAAGTTACATAATAATACGCAAAATACCGACTCATTCTATTATCATGAATTACAGTAAAAATTTTATAAATTAATACTTTTGAAATCATAAAAATTTATTAATTAATCAAAATATTATTTCATCAATAAATTAATAATTTATCAATTTATACATTAATTAATAAAAATTAAACTTGGTACTGTGTATTGTGATTATACGAATATTATCTAATTATCAAATTATGAATTATTATTATTCATGACAAGCAAATTGTTAAGAACATCATGAAAAATAACATAAAAGATGAAGTTGAAGATGATAGTTCTGTATTAGAATCTATCTCAAATAAAGATGCACTCAAAGCAATAATCATGTTGTATAATTTTCTCCTACAATACAAGAACATTAACCAAAGCTTCTTAATGCATTAAGAAAAGTTCGAGATAAGGCCCAATGAGACATCAATTTCAAAAAGAAACAAATAACATTAGAAACATATTTTACAAAAATTTCCTAATTAAGTCATATTATATATATATATATACAAAATTTTGATGTATAAAGAGATTATTAATGTATATATCAAGTGGAACCTATGTGTGTTTTTTAAAATATATTACTTATAAATTTAACGAATTATTAATTTATCATGTTGATATCAAATCGGATTGATTAAAAATATTATTTAATCAAATTTATTAATTTATCAAAAAAAATTTTGAAAGTATTAATTTAGAAACATTTTACTGTATTTTATGATAGACTCATTATAACATCTTAGCTTTATTATTGTAACAAGCTATAGTGTATGAAATACGACGTAATAGTTCTTGAAAACTTTCGTTGGATGCGGCATATATGGCATGTACTATAACTATTACACTACATATTTTACCAAGTTGTTTTAAATATCTCACGTGAAGACACGTGCTTTGCGCAACTTTCCTTTTTTTTGTCCTTTTAAAAGTTGAAATTGTGGTTATTTTTTAGCTAATAATTACGTCATTGCATTCCAACACTTGGCCTATTGTCTGTCCCATTTTATGCTTTTTAATTAAATCCTAATTAAAGATGAGGATTAATCCAAACCTTTTTTTTTTTTGTTTGTGTCACATAACCTCCACGGGGGTGGGCTGTTGAGGATTAAATATAGTTTCCAGACATGAATTTAATTAGTTTAATGTGACCTTTTTAGTGGGGAAGATGGTTGC
>NW_018401163.1:1075-1215 GCF_002168275.2 Theobroma umbraticum | reverse complement strand
TAAGTTGAATTTTTTTATATTTTTGATTAAAACATACTATAATTGAATGTCTATTTTAAGAAACTTGAAAAAGCAAGCATTCTTTGACAAGAAAAGTCCATTTAAAGTCACCTGCTCCTTCAAAAAGCTTATTACTCGCT
>NW_018401163.1:919-1065 GCF_002168275.2 Theobroma umbraticum | reverse complement strand
TTATAATCTCGTAATTGATTTTAAGAGGAATTATTTTATATTTTTTTGTTAAAATAGACTATAAGAGATTGTTTGCCTGGAGAAACGTGTAAAAAAAGCTATTCGTTGAGAAGAAAAGTTAATTTATAGTCACTCATTCCTTCAAA
>NW_018401163.1:705-886 GCF_002168275.2 Theobroma umbraticum | reverse complement strand
AATTTTAAGTTGAATTTTTTTATATTTTTCTTTAAAACATACTTTAATTGAAAGCCTGCCGCAAGAAAAGTGTAGAAAAAGCCATTCATTGAGAATAGAAATCCATTTTTAGTCACCCATTCTTTCGAAAGCCTTTTTACTCGGTTTAAATGATTTTATAATCTCATAATTGATTTTAAGA
>NW_018401163.1:401-544 GCF_002168275.2 Theobroma umbraticum | reverse complement strand
TCGCTTTAAATAGTTTTATAGTCTCATAATTGACTTTAAGTTAAATTTTTGTACTTTTTTTGTGAAAATAGACTATAATTGAATGTTTTCCTGGAGAAAAATGCAAAAAAGGCCATTCATTGGGAAGAAAAGTTCATTTCTAG
>NW_018401163.1:0-132 GCF_002168275.2 Theobroma umbraticum | reverse complement strand
ATAGTTTTATAATCTCATAATTGATTTTAAGTTAAATTTTTTTACATTTTTTTACATTTTTTGTTAAAACAGTCTACAATTGAATGTCTGCCTGGAGAAACGTTCAAAAAAAGCCCTTCATTGGGAAGAAAA
>NW_018401162.1:2186-2346 GCF_002168275.2 Theobroma umbraticum | reverse complement strand
TTTATAATCTCATAATTGATTTTAGGTTCAATTATTTTTATATAATTAGTGAAATTAGATTATAATTGAATGTCTACCTCAAGATATGTGAAGAGAAAGGCATTCATTAGCAAGAAAAGTCCATTTATAGTTTCCCATTCCTTCAAAAGACTTATTACTC
>NW_018401162.1:2004-2176 GCF_002168275.2 Theobroma umbraticum | reverse complement strand
GTTTTATAATCTCATAATTCATTTTAACTTGAATTCTTTTTGCATTCTTCATTAAAAAAGACTATAATTGAATGCGTTCCTTTAGAAACGTGAATAAAAATGTATTTATTGAGAAGAAAAGTCTATTTATAGTCACCTATACTTTCAAAAGCATTATTACTCGCTTTAAATA
>NW_018401162.1:1844-1994 GCF_002168275.2 Theobroma umbraticum | reverse complement strand
CTCATAATTGATTTTAAGTTAAATGTTTTCACATTTTTGGTTAAAACAACCTATAATTGAATGTCTACCTTCAGAAACGTGAATAAAAATCTATTTATTGAGAAGAAAAGTCCATTTATAGTCACCTATACTTTCAAAAGCATTATTACT
>NW_018401162.1:1293-1828 GCF_002168275.2 Theobroma umbraticum | reverse complement strand
ATAATCTCATAATTGATTTTAAGTTGAATTTTTTCACATTTTTGGTTAAAACAATCTATAATTGCATGTCTACCTTAAGAAACATGAAGAAAAAAGCATTCATTGGCAGGAAAAGTCTATTTATGGTCACCCATTCCATCAAATACCTTATTACTCACTATAAATGGTTTTATATTGTCAGCCATTTCTTCAAAGGCCTTATTACTCACTTTAAATAGTTTTATAGTCTTATAATTGATTTTAAGTTAAGTTTTTTACATTTTGGTTAAAACAGACTATAATTGAATATATGCCTAAAGAAATGTAAAGAAAAAAGTATTCATTGGCAAGAATATTCCATTTATAGTCTCCTATTCCTTTAAAAGCCTTATTACTCACCTTAAATGATTTTATAATCCCAAAATTTCTTTTAACTTTAATTTGTTTTACATTTTTTGTTAAAACAGGTTATAATTGATTGTCCGCCTTGGGAAACATGGAGAAAACGTCATTCATTGAGAAAAAAAGTCTATTTATAGTCACCCATTCTTTCAAA
>NW_018401162.1:1094-1283 GCF_002168275.2 Theobroma umbraticum | reverse complement strand
CTCGCTTTAAATGGTTTTATAATCTCATAATTGATTTTACGTTCAATTATTTTTCTGTTATTGGTTAAAATAGATTATAATTGAATGTCTACTTTAAGAACATGAAGAAAAAGACATTCATTGGCAAGAACCATTCCTTCAAAAGACTTAGTACTCACTTTAAATGGTTTTATAATCTCAAAATTGAAT
>NW_018401162.1:928-1084 GCF_002168275.2 Theobroma umbraticum | reverse complement strand
TTTTTTACAGTTTTCATTAAAACAGACTATAATTAAATTGCCTTCTGAGGAAAACGTGTGGATAAATCTATTTCTTTGGAAGAAAAGTCCATTTATAGTCTCTCATTCCTTCAAAAGCTTTATTACTTGCTATAAATGGTTTTATAATCTCATAAT
>NW_018401162.1:768-918 GCF_002168275.2 Theobroma umbraticum | reverse complement strand
TTGAATTGTTTTACATTTTTGGTTGAAACAAACTATAATTGAATGCGTGTCTCAGGAAATGTATAAAAAAGCCATTCATTAAAAGGAAAAGTACATTTATAGTCACCCATTCCTTCAAAGGCCTTATTACACGCTTTAAATGGTTTTATA
>NW_018401162.1:578-758 GCF_002168275.2 Theobroma umbraticum | reverse complement strand
TGATTTTAAGTAGAATTTTTTTTACACTTTAGTTAAAACAGACTATAATTGAATGTCTGCCTTGATAAATGTGAAGAAAAAAGCAGTCATTGGTAAAAAAAAGTCCATTTATAGTCTCTCATTCCTTCGAAAGCCTTATTACTCACCTTAAATGGTTTTATAATCTCAAAATTGATTTTA
>NW_018401162.1:396-568 GCF_002168275.2 Theobroma umbraticum | reverse complement strand
TTTTAACATTTTGGTCAAAACAGATTATAATTGAATGCTTGCCTTAAGAATCATGGAGAAAAAGCCATTCATTGAGAACAAAAGTCCATTTATAGTCATCCATTCTTTCAAAAACCTTATTATTCGCTTTAAATGGTTTTATAATATCAAAATTGATTTTAAGTTTAATTTT
>NW_018401162.1:237-386 GCF_002168275.2 Theobroma umbraticum | reverse complement strand
TGGTTAACACAGACTATAATTGAATGCCTTCCATGGGAAATGTGTGGAAAAATCCATTTATTTGAAAGAAAAATATATTTATATTGTCCCATTCCTTCAAAAGCCTTATTACTCGCTATCAATAGTTTGACAATCTCATAATTGATTTT
>NW_018401162.1:111-227 GCF_002168275.2 Theobroma umbraticum | reverse complement strand
TTTTTACATATTTGGTTAAAACAAACTATAATTGAATGCATACCTCAGGAAACAAGTAGAAAATGCCATTCATTAACTGGAAAAGTACACTTATAGTCACCCATTCCTTCAAAGGC
>NW_018401162.1:0-101 GCF_002168275.2 Theobroma umbraticum | reverse complement strand
ACTTTAAATGGTTTTATAATCTCATAATATATTTTAAGTTAAACTTTTTTTTACATTTTTGGTTAAAACAGGTTATAATTGAATGTCTACCTTAGGAAACA
>NW_018401161.1:2764-2922 GCF_002168275.2 Theobroma umbraticum | reverse complement strand
TCACTTTAAATGGTTTTACAATCTCAAAATTGATTTTAAGTTCAATTGTTTTACATTTTTAGTTAAAACAGGTTATAATTGGATGTTTGCCTTGGGAAACATAGAGAAAAATCCATTCATTGAGAAAAAAAGTCTATTTATAGTCACCCATTCTTTCA
>NW_018401161.1:2575-2754 GCF_002168275.2 Theobroma umbraticum | reverse complement strand
TACTCGCTTTAAATGATTTTATAATCTCATAATTGATTTTACGTTCAATTATTTTTACGTTATTGGTTAAAACAGATTATAATTGAATGTCTACTTTAAGAACATGAATAAAAAGACATTCATTGGCAAGAACCATTCCTTTAAAAGCCTTATTACTCACTTTAAATGGTTTTATAATC
>NW_018401161.1:2431-2565 GCF_002168275.2 Theobroma umbraticum | reverse complement strand
ATTTAAGTTGAATTTTTTACAGTTTTCATTAAAACAGACTATAATTAAATGCCTTCTGAGGGAAACGTGTGGAAAAATCTGTTTCTTTGGAAGAAAAGTCCATTTATAGTCTCTCATTCCTTCAAAAGCCTTAT
>NW_018401161.1:2240-2421 GCF_002168275.2 Theobroma umbraticum | reverse complement strand
AAATGGTTTTATAATCTCATAATTGGTTTTATGTTGAATTTTTTTACATTTTTGGTTGAAACAAACTATAATTGAATGCATGCCTCAGGAAATATATAGAAAAAGCCATTCTTTAAAAGGAAAAGTACATTTATTGTCACCCATTCCTTCAAAGGCCGTATTACACGCTTTAAATGATTTT
>NW_018401161.1:2014-2230 GCF_002168275.2 Theobroma umbraticum | reverse complement strand
AATTGATTTTAAGTTGAATTTTTCTTACACTTTTGGTTAAAACAGGCTATATATGAATGTCTGCCTTGAGAAATGTGAAGAAAAAAACATTCATTGGTAAGAAAAGTTCATTTATAATCTCCCATTCCTTCAAAAGCCTTATTACTAACCTTAAATGGTTTTTTAATTCCAAAATTTATATTAAGTTTAATTTGTTTTACATTTTTAGTTAAAATA
>NW_018401161.1:1754-2004 GCF_002168275.2 Theobroma umbraticum | reverse complement strand
GAATGCCTGCCTTGGGAAACATGGAGAAAAAGCCATTTATTAAGAAGAAAAGTCCATTTATTGTAACCCATTTTTTCAAAAGCCTTATTAATCACTTTAAATGGGTTTATAATCTTATAATTGATTTTCAGTTGATTTTTTCTATTTTTTTGGTTAAAACAGTCTATAATTGAATGTCGACCTCATGAAACATGAGGAAAAAAGCATTCATTGGCACAAAAAGTCCATTTATAGTCTCTCATTCCTTCAA
>NW_018401161.1:1555-1744 GCF_002168275.2 Theobroma umbraticum | reverse complement strand
ACTCGATTTAAATGGTTTTATAATCTCAAAATTAATTGTAAGTTCAATTTTTTTACATTTTTCATTATAACAGATTATAATTGAATGTCTACCTTGGGAAACATGGAGAACAAGAAATTCATTGAGAAGAAAAGTCCATTTATAGGCACCCATTCCATCAAAAGCCTTATTACTCACTTTAAATGGTTT
>NW_018401161.1:1380-1545 GCF_002168275.2 Theobroma umbraticum | reverse complement strand
TAATTGATTTTAAGTTGAATTTGTTATATTTTTCATTAAAACAAACTATAATTGAATGCCTGCTTTGGGAAACATATAGAAAAGTCCATTTATTTGGAAGAAAAGTCCATTGATAGTCTCCCATTCCTTTAAACGCCTTATTACTTGCTTTAAATGGTTTTATAA
>NW_018401161.1:1210-1370 GCF_002168275.2 Theobroma umbraticum | reverse complement strand
GATTTTAAGTTGAACTTTTTTACATTTTTTGTTAAAGCAGATTATAATTGAATGCCTGCCTTGGGAAACGTGTAAAAAAGCCATTCATTTAGAGAAAAATTCCATTTATACTCTCTCATTCCTTCAAAAGCCTTATTACTCGCGTTAAATGGTTTTATAA
>NW_018401161.1:1066-1200 GCF_002168275.2 Theobroma umbraticum | reverse complement strand
GATTTTAAGTTGAATTTTTTACATTTTTCATTAAAACAGACTGTAAATTAATGTGTGCCTTAAGAAACATGTAGAAAAACCCATTTATATGGAAGAAAAGTCCATTTATAGTCACCCATTCTTTCAAAAGCCTT
>NW_018401161.1:733-1056 GCF_002168275.2 Theobroma umbraticum | reverse complement strand
TTAAATAGTTTTATAATCTCATAACTGATTTTAAGTTGAATTTTTCCACATTTTTGGTTAAAACAACCTATAATTAAATGTCTACTTTAAGAAACGTGAAGAGAAGAGCATTCATTGGCAAGAAAAGTCTATTTATGGTCACCCATTCCGTCAAAAGCCTTATTACTCACTATAAATGGTTTTATATTGTCGAAATTGATTTTAAGTTCAATTTTGTTTAAATTTTTATTTAAAACAGAATATAAGTGAATGTCTTCATTATGAAACAAGAACAAAAAGGCATTCATTGGCAAGAAAAGTCCATTTATAGTCACCCATTCCTT
>NW_018401161.1:470-616 GCF_002168275.2 Theobroma umbraticum | reverse complement strand
TATAATCTCATAATTGATTTTAGGTTGAATTTTTTTTTACATTTTTAGTTAAAACAGACCATAATTGAATGCATTCCTTGAGAAACATGTACAAAAAGCCATTCATTGAAAGGAAAAGTATATTTATAGTCACCCATTCCTTCAAA
>NW_018401161.1:333-454 GCF_002168275.2 Theobroma umbraticum | reverse complement strand
TTAAATGGTTTTATAATCTCATAATTGATTTTAAGTTGAATTTTTTTACACTGTGGTTAAAACAGACTATAGTTGAATGTCTTCCTTGAGAAATGTGAAGAAAAAAGCATTCATTGACAAG
>NW_018401161.1:96-323 GCF_002168275.2 Theobroma umbraticum | reverse complement strand
TTATAGTCTCCTATTCCTTCAAAAGCCTTATTACTCACCTTAAATGCTTTTATTATCTTAAAATTGATTTTAAATTTAATTTGTTTCACATTTTTAGTTAAACCAGGTTATAATTGAATGCCTGTCTTGAGAAACATGGAGTAAAAGCAATTCCTTGAGAAGAAAAGTCCATTTATAGTCACCCATTTTTCGAAAAGCATTATTACTTGCTTTAAATGGTTTTATAA
>NW_018401161.1:0-86 GCF_002168275.2 Theobroma umbraticum | reverse complement strand
GATTTTAAGTTGAATTTTTCTACATTTTTTGCTAAAATAGGTTATAATTGAATGTCTACCTTAGGAAATATGGAGAAAAAGCCATT
>NW_018401160.1:1760-1909 GCF_002168275.2 Theobroma umbraticum | reverse complement strand
TGGTTAAAATAGACTATAATTGAAGGTTTACCTCTAGAAACGTGAAGAAAAAGATATTCACTAGCACAAAAAGTCTATTTATAGTCGTCTATTCTTTCGAAAGTCTTATTACTCGCTTTAAATGATTTTATAATCTCATAATTGATTTT
>NW_018401160.1:1143-1310 GCF_002168275.2 Theobroma umbraticum | reverse complement strand
TTTAAGTTGAATTTTTTTACATTTTTTGCTAAAACAGACTATAATTGAATGTTTTCCTCAAGAACATGCAAAAAAAGCCATTCATTGAGATGAAAAGCTCATTTATAGTCACCCATTCTTTCAAAAACCTTACTACTCGCTTTAAATTATTTTATAATCTCATAATT
>NW_018401160.1:1046-1133 GCF_002168275.2 Theobroma umbraticum | reverse complement strand
TAATTTTTTTTACATTTTTAGTTAAAACAGACAATAATTGAATGTCTACCTTGGGAACCATATAGAAAAAGTCATTCATTTAGAAGA
>NW_018401160.1:907-1036 GCF_002168275.2 Theobroma umbraticum | reverse complement strand
TATAGTCACCCATTCCTTCAAAAGGCCTATTACTCGCTTTAAATTGTTTTATAATCTAGTAATTAGTTTTAAGTCAATTTTTATTACATTATTGGTTAAAATAGATAATAATTGAATATCTACCATGAG
>NW_018401160.1:785-897 GCF_002168275.2 Theobroma umbraticum | reverse complement strand
AAACAAGCATTCATTGGCAAGAAAAGTTCATTTATAGTCTTCTATTCCTTCAAAACCCTTTTTACTTGCTTTAAATGCTTTATAATCTCAAAATTGATTTTAGGTTCAATTT
>NW_018401160.1:636-775 GCF_002168275.2 Theobroma umbraticum | reverse complement strand
ATTAGTTAAAACAAATTATAATTGAATGTCTAGCTTAAGTAACATGAAGAAAAAGACATTCATTGGCAAGCAAAGTCCATTTATGGTCACTCATTCCTTCAAAAGCCTTATTACTCATTTTAAATAGTTTTATAATCTC
>NW_018401160.1:0-150 GCF_002168275.2 Theobroma umbraticum | reverse complement strand
CTTTTTTTATTAAAATAGACTTTAATTGAATGTCTATCTCAAGAAACGTGAAGAAACAAGCATTCATTAGCAACAAAAATCCATTTATAGTCTCTTATTCCTTTAAAAGCCTTATTACTCGATTTAAATTGTTTTATAATCTCATAATTG
>NW_018401159.1:1275-1376 GCF_002168275.2 Theobroma umbraticum | reverse complement strand
AAAGTGAGTAATAAGGCTTTTGAAGGAACGGGTGACTATAAATGGACTTTTCTTACTAATAAATGCTTTTTTTTTACATTTCTTGAAGTAGACATTCAATT
>NW_018401159.1:1156-1265 GCF_002168275.2 Theobroma umbraticum | reverse complement strand
TTAACTAAAAATGTAAAAAAATTTAAACTTAAAATCAATTTTGAGATTATAAAAGAATTTAAAGTGAGTAGTAGGGCTTTTGAAGGAATGGGTGACTGTAAATGGACTT
>NW_018401159.1:930-1087 GCF_002168275.2 Theobroma umbraticum | reverse complement strand
GACATTCAATTATAATCTGTTCTAACCAAAAACGTCAAAACGTTCAACCTAAAATCCATTACGAGATTATAAAATCATTTAAAGTGAACAATAAGGTTTTTGACGAAATGGATGATTTTAAATGGACTTTTCTTGCCAATGAATGCCTTTTTCTTCA
>NW_018401159.1:389-518 GCF_002168275.2 Theobroma umbraticum | reverse complement strand
AGTGACTATAAATGGACTTTTCGTGCCAATAAATGCCTTTTTCTTCATGTTTCTCAAGCTAAACATTTAATTATAATAAGTTTTAATCAAAAACATTAGAACTTAAAATCAATTTTGAGATTATAAAAC
>NW_018401159.1:190-379 GCF_002168275.2 Theobroma umbraticum | reverse complement strand
GAGTAAAAAGGCTTTCGAAGCAATAGGTGACTATAAATAGACTTTTCTTTCCAATGAATGCCTATCCTTAACTTTTCTCAAGATAGACATTTAATTATAATCTGTTTGAACAAAAAATGTAAAAAAGTCTGAACTAAAAAATAATTTTGAGATTATAAAACCATTTAAAGTGAGTAATAAGGCTTTTGA
>NW_018401159.1:0-180 GCF_002168275.2 Theobroma umbraticum | reverse complement strand
GACTATAAATGAACTTTTATTACCAATGAATACCTTTTTCTTCATAGTTCCCAAGGCAAACATTCAATTATAATCTTTTCTAACTAAAAACATCAAAAAGTTCAACCCAAAATCAATTATGAGACAATAAAACCATTTAAAGTGAGTAATAAGGCATTTGAAGGAATGGGTGACTATAAA
>NW_018401158.1:5768-5955 GCF_002168275.2 Theobroma umbraticum | reverse complement strand
ATAGCCTCCCATTCTTTTAAAAGCCTTTTTACTCGTTCTAAATAGTTTTATAATCTCATAATTAATTTTAAGCTTAATTTTTTTTATATTTTTCATTAAACAGACTATAATTATATGTCTACCTTGAGAAAAGTGATGAGAAAAGCACTCATTGGCAAGAAAAGTCTATTTATAGCCTCTCACTCCT
>NW_018401158.1:5183-5353 GCF_002168275.2 Theobroma umbraticum | reverse complement strand
TCATCCATTCCTTTAAAAGCCTTGTTACTCACTTTAAATGGTTTTCTAATCTCATAATTGATTTTTAGTTGAATTTTTTATAATCTCATAATTAATTTTAATTAATTTTTTATAATCTCATAATTGAATTTTTTAAAAGCTTTATTACACGCTTTGAATGATTTTATAAT
>NW_018401158.1:4568-4708 GCF_002168275.2 Theobroma umbraticum | reverse complement strand
AAAAAGTCCATTTATAGCCACCCTTTCCTTCAAAAGCAATTTTACTCACTTCAAATGATTTTAAAATCTCGTAATTGATTTTACGTTAAATATTTTTACATTTTTCATTAAAACAGGCTATAATTGAATGTTTACCTCGA
>NW_018401158.1:4162-4331 GCF_002168275.2 Theobroma umbraticum | reverse complement strand
TTAAAACAGACTATAATTGAATATTTACCTCGAGAAATGTGAAGAGAAAAGTATTCATTGACAAGAAAAGTCCATTCATAGTCACCCTTTCCTTCAAAAGCCATATTACTTACTTCAAATCGTTTTATAATCTCGTAATTGATTTTAAGTTAAATATTTTTATATTTTT
>NW_018401158.1:4045-4152 GCF_002168275.2 Theobroma umbraticum | reverse complement strand
GGCTATAATTGAATGTTTACCTCGAGAAATGTGAAGGAAAAAGCATTCATTGGCAAACAAAGTCTATTTACAGCCCCTCATTCCTTCAAAAGCCTTATTACTCGCTT
>NW_018401158.1:3904-4035 GCF_002168275.2 Theobroma umbraticum | reverse complement strand
TCTAATCTCGTAATTGATTTTAGGTTGAATTTTTTTTATATTTTTGATTAAAACAGACTATAATTGAATATTTGTCTCGAGAAATATGAAGAAAAAAGTATTCATTGACAAGAAAAGTCCATTTATAGTCA
>NW_018401158.1:3725-3894 GCF_002168275.2 Theobroma umbraticum | reverse complement strand
CAAAAGCCATATTACTCACTTCAAATGGTTTTATAATCTCGTAATTAATTTTACGTTAAATATTTTTATATTTTTTGTTAAAACAGGGTATAATTGAATATTTACCTTGAGAAATGTGAAGAAAAAAGCATTCATTGGCGAAAAAAGTCTATTTATAGCCTCTCATTCC
>NW_018401158.1:3565-3695 GCF_002168275.2 Theobroma umbraticum | reverse complement strand
TTTTATAATCTAATAATTGATTTTAATTTGAATTTTTTTACATTTTTTATTAAAACAGATAATAATTGAATGTTTATCTCAAGAAACGTGAAGAAAAAGTATTCATTTTTAAGAAAAGTCCATTTATAGT
>NW_018401158.1:3391-3536 GCF_002168275.2 Theobroma umbraticum | reverse complement strand
ACTTTAAATGGTTTTATAATGTTATAATTGATTTTAAGTTGAGTTTTTTTACATCTTTCATTAAAACAGGCTATAATTGAATGTCTGCCTTGAGAACCGTGAAGAACAAAGCATTCATTGATAACAAAAGTCTATTTATAGCCTC
>NW_018401158.1:3122-3272 GCF_002168275.2 Theobroma umbraticum | reverse complement strand
ATTTTAAGTTCAATTTTTTTACATCATTCATTAAAACAGAGTATAATTGAATGTTTCGCTTAAGAAATGTAAAGAAAAAGGCATTCATTAGTAAGAAAAGTCTATTTATAGCCTCTCATTCCTTTAAAAGCCTTATTACATACTTTAAGT
>NW_018401158.1:2919-3062 GCF_002168275.2 Theobroma umbraticum | reverse complement strand
TGAATGTCTATCTTGATAAACATGAAGAAAAGAGCATTCATTGGCAAGAAAAGTTCATTTATAGTCACCTATTCCTTCAAAAGACTTATCACTCGCTTCAAATAGTTTTCTAAACTCATAATTGATTTTAAGTTAAATTTTCT
>NW_018401158.1:2351-2506 GCF_002168275.2 Theobroma umbraticum | reverse complement strand
TAAATAGTTTTCTAATCTCATAATTGATTTTATGTTGAATTTTTTTATATTTTTTATTAAACAGACTATAATTAAATGTTTACCTCTAGAAATATGAAGAGAAAAGCATTCATTGGCAAGAAAAGTCTATTTATAGCCTCTTATTCCTTCAAAAG
>NW_018401158.1:1811-1931 GCF_002168275.2 Theobroma umbraticum | reverse complement strand
TCATTGATAAGAAATATCCATTTATAGCCTCTCATTCCTTTAACAGTCTTTTTACTCGTTCTAAACGGTTGTATAATCTCATAATTAATTTTAAGTTCAATTATTTTATATTTTTTCTTA
>NW_018401158.1:1358-1588 GCF_002168275.2 Theobroma umbraticum | reverse complement strand
GACAATAATTGACTGTCTATCTTGAGAAATGTGAAGATAAAAGCATTCAGAGACAAGAAAAGTCTATTTATACTCACTCATTCCTTCAAAAGCCTTGTTACTCCCTTTAAATGGTGTTCTAGTCTCGTAATTGATTTTAGGTTGATTTTTTTTACATTTTTGATTAAAACAGAGTATAATTGAATATTTACCTCGAGAAATGTGAAGAAAAAAGTATTCATTGACAAGAA
>NW_018401158.1:1250-1348 GCF_002168275.2 Theobroma umbraticum | reverse complement strand
ATAGTCACCCTTTCCTTTAAAAGCCATATTACTCACTGCAAAATGTTTTATAATCTCGTAATTGATTTGAAGTTAAATATTTTTACATTTTTCATTAA
>NW_018401158.1:1140-1240 GCF_002168275.2 Theobroma umbraticum | reverse complement strand
AATTGAATGTTTACCTCGAGAAATGTAAAGAAAAAGCATTCATTGGCAAAAAAAGTTTATTTATAGCCTCTCATTCCTTCGAAAGCCTTATTACTCGCTT
>NW_018401158.1:963-1130 GCF_002168275.2 Theobroma umbraticum | reverse complement strand
TATAATCTAATAATTGATTTTAAGTGAAATTGTTTAGCATTTTTGATTAAAACAGACAATAATTAATTGTCTATCTTGAAAAATGTGAAGGAAAAAGTATTCATTTTCAAGAAAAGTTCATTTATAGTCGTCAAATCCTTCAAAAGCCTTATTACTCACTTTAAATG
>NW_018401158.1:866-953 GCF_002168275.2 Theobroma umbraticum | reverse complement strand
GTCATAATTGATTTTAAGTTGAGTTTTTTTACATCTTTGATTAAAACAGACTATAATTGAATGTCTACCTTAAGAAACATGAAGAAA
>NW_018401158.1:742-856 GCF_002168275.2 Theobroma umbraticum | reverse complement strand
TTGGTAAGAAAAGTCCATTTATAGTAACTCATTCCTTCCAAAGTCTTATTACTCGCTTTAATTAGTTTATAATCTAATAATTGATTTTAAGTTAAAATTTTTTACATTTTTCAT
>NW_018401158.1:577-732 GCF_002168275.2 Theobroma umbraticum | reverse complement strand
TATAATTGAACATCTGTCTTGACAAACATGAAAAAAAAAGCATTCATTGATAAAAAAAGTTCATTTATAGCCTTTCATTCCTTTAACAACCTTTTTACTCATTCTAAATAGTTTTATATTCTCATAATTAATTTTAAGTTCAATTTTTTTACATT
>NW_018401158.1:427-561 GCF_002168275.2 Theobroma umbraticum | reverse complement strand
ATTGATTTTAACTTGAATTTTTTTACATTTTTGATTAAAATAGATAATAATTGACTGTATATCTCGAGAAACGTAAAGACAAAAGAATTCATTGGCAAGAAAAGTCCATTTATAGTCACCCATTCCTTCAAAAG
>NW_018401158.1:0-168 GCF_002168275.2 Theobroma umbraticum | reverse complement strand
CAAAAGTCTATTTATAGCCTCTCAGTCCTTCAATAGCCTTTTTACTCGTTCTAAGTAGTTTTGTAATCTTATAATTGATTTTAAGTTTAATTTTTTTACATCATTCATTAAAACAGAGTATAATTGAATGTCTCTCTTGAGAAACGTAAAGAAAAAGGCATTCATTGG
>NW_018401157.1:19370-19472 GCF_002168275.2 Theobroma umbraticum | reverse complement strand
TAAATATAAAAAAGTTTAACTTAAAACTAATTATGAGATTAAAAAACTATTTAAGCGAGCAATAAGGCTTTTAAGGGCATGAGTTACAATAAATAGACTTTT
>NW_018401157.1:19257-19360 GCF_002168275.2 Theobroma umbraticum | reverse complement strand
GATATCTTTTTCTTCACGTTTCTCAATCTAGACATTCAATTATAATCTTTTTTAATAAAAAAATATAAAAAAATTCAAACTAAAATCAATTATGAGGTTATAA
>NW_018401157.1:18814-18943 GCF_002168275.2 Theobroma umbraticum | reverse complement strand
CTATAAATGGACTTTTTTTGCCAATGGATATCTTTTTCTTCATGTTTCTCAATATAAACATTCAATTATAATATTTTTTAATAAAAAATATAAAAAAATTTAAATTCAAATTAATTATGAGGTTATAAA
>NW_018401157.1:18349-18475 GCF_002168275.2 Theobroma umbraticum | reverse complement strand
ATTATGAGGTTATAAAATCATTTAAAGCGAGTAATAAGGCTTTCAAAGGCATGTGTGAATATAAATAGATTGTTCTTGTGAATGGATATCTTTTTCTTCATATTTCTCAAGGTAGACATTCAATTA
>NW_018401157.1:18225-18329 GCF_002168275.2 Theobroma umbraticum | reverse complement strand
TGTAAAAGAATTCAAATTAAAATCAATTATGAGGTTATAAAATCATTTAAAGCGGATAATAAGGCTTTTAAAGGTATGGGTGACTATAAATGGACTTTTCTTGC
>NW_018401157.1:18006-18215 GCF_002168275.2 Theobroma umbraticum | reverse complement strand
CTTTTTCTTCACGTTTCTCAATGCAGACATTCAATTATAATATGTTTTAATAAAAAATATAAAAAATTTAAATTCAAATCAATTATGAGGTTATAAAATTATTTAATGTTAGTAATAAGGCTTTCGAAGGCATGGATGACTATAAATAGACTTTACTTGCCAATGGATATCTATTTCTTCATGTTTCTCAAGATAGACATTCAATTATA
>NW_018401157.1:17590-17762 GCF_002168275.2 Theobroma umbraticum | reverse complement strand
ACATTTAATTATAATCTGTATTAATAAAAAATATAAAAAAGTTCAACTGAAAACTAATTATTAGATTAAAAAACTATTTTAAGTGAGTAATAAGGCTTTTGAAGGTATGGGTGACTAAAAATGGACCTTTTTTGCCAATGGATATCTTTTTCTATCTTTTTCTTCATGTTTC
>NW_018401157.1:17307-17461 GCF_002168275.2 Theobroma umbraticum | reverse complement strand
CTATAAATGGACTTTTCTTACCTATGGATATCTATCTCTTCACGTTTCTCGAGGTAGACATTCAATTATAATATGTTTTTATAAAAAATATTAAAAAAATTCAAATTAAAATCAATTATGAAGTTATAAAATCATTTAAAGCAAGTAATAAGGC
>NW_018401157.1:16961-17176 GCF_002168275.2 Theobroma umbraticum | reverse complement strand
TATAATATATTTTAATAAAAATTATAAAAATATTTAACTTAAAACCAATTACGAAATTACAAAACCTTTTAAAGTGAGTAATAAGGCTTTCGAAGGCATAGGTGGCTACAGATAGATTTTTTTTGCCAGTGGATATCTTTTTGTTCACGTTTCCTAAGGCAGACATTCAATTATAATCTATTTTAATAACAAATATAAAAAAGTTCAACTTAAAA
>NW_018401157.1:16653-16935 GCF_002168275.2 Theobroma umbraticum | reverse complement strand
AAAGCGAGTAATAAGGCTTTCGAAGGCATGGGCGACAATAAATGGACTTCTCTTACCAATGGATATCAGTTTCTTTATGTTTTTTGAGACAGACATTCAATTATAATCTATTTTAATAAAAAAAATAAATTAAAATCAATTATGAGGCTATAAAATCATTTAAAGCAAGCAATAAGGCTTTCTAAGGCATAGGTGACTATAAATGTACTTTTCTTACCAATGGATATCATTTTCTTCACGTTTCTAAAGGCAGACATTCAATTATAATCTGTTTTAATAAAA
>NW_018401157.1:16544-16643 GCF_002168275.2 Theobroma umbraticum | reverse complement strand
AATTCAAATTAAAATCAATTATGAGGTTATAAAATAATTTAAAGTGAGTAATAAGGGTTTTGAAGCCATGGGTGGCTATAAATGGACTTTTCTTACTAA
>NW_018401157.1:16333-16444 GCF_002168275.2 Theobroma umbraticum | reverse complement strand
ATATCAAAAAGTTTAACTTAAAACTAATTATGAGATTAAAAAACTATTTAAAGCAAATAATAAGACTTTCGATATAAATGGACTTTTCTTGCCAATGGATATCTTTTTCTT
>NW_018401157.1:15664-15802 GCF_002168275.2 Theobroma umbraticum | reverse complement strand
TAAAAAAATTTAAATTCAAATCAATTATGAGGTTATAAAATCATTTAAAGTGAGAAATAAGGCTTTCGAAGGCATGGATGACTATAAATGGTCTTTTCTTGCCAATGGATATCTATTTCTTCATGTTTCTCAAGATAG
>NW_018401157.1:15520-15630 GCF_002168275.2 Theobroma umbraticum | reverse complement strand
ATTATAAATGGACTTATCCCGCCAATGGATATCATTTTTTTTATGTTTTTTGAGCCAGACATTTAATTATAATCTGTATTAATAAAAGATTTAAAAAAGTTCAACTGAAA
>NW_018401157.1:15190-15419 GCF_002168275.2 Theobroma umbraticum | reverse complement strand
CTATCTTTTTCTTCATGTTTCTCGAAGTAGACATTCAATTATAATATGTTTTAAAAAATATATAAAAAAATTTAAATTAAAATCTATTATGAGGTTATGAAATCATTTGAAGCAAGTAATAAGGCTTTCTAAGGCATGGGTTACTATAAATGGACTTTTCTTACCTATGGATATCTATCTCTTCACGTTTCTCAAGGCAAACATTCAATTATAATCTGTTTTTATAAAA
>NW_018401157.1:15034-15174 GCF_002168275.2 Theobroma umbraticum | reverse complement strand
TAATAAGGCTTTCGAAGGCATGGGTGACTATAAATGGACTTTTCTTGCTAATGGTAAACATTCAATTATAATCTATTTAAAAAAATTTATAAAAATATTTAACTTAAAACCAATTACAAGATTACAAAACCTTTTAAAGT
>NW_018401157.1:14654-14881 GCF_002168275.2 Theobroma umbraticum | reverse complement strand
TCGAAGGCATGGGCGACAATAAATGGACTTCTCTTGCCAATGGATATCATTTTCTTTATGTTTCTTGAGACAGACATTCAATTATAATCTGTTTTAATAAAAAAAATAAAAAAAATCATATTAAAATCAATTATGAGATTATAAAATCATTTAAAGCGGGTAATAAGGCTTTTTAAGGCATAGGTGACTATAAATGTACTTTTCTTGCCAATGGATATCATTTCTTC
>NW_018401157.1:14402-14575 GCF_002168275.2 Theobroma umbraticum | reverse complement strand
ATTATAAAAAAATTCAAATTAAAATCAATTATGAAGTTATAAAATCATTTAAAGGGAGTAATAAGGGTTTTAAAGCCATGGGTGGCTATAAATGGACTTTTCTTGCTAATGGAAATATGTTTCTTCACGTTTCTCGAGGTAAACATTCAATTATAATCTGTTTCAATAAAAAA
>NW_018401157.1:14274-14384 GCF_002168275.2 Theobroma umbraticum | reverse complement strand
AAAACTAATTATGAGATTAAAAAACCATTTAAAGCGAGTAATAAGACTTTTGAATTCATAGGTGACTATAGATGGACTTTTCTTGCTAATGGATATCTTGTTCTTCACGT
>NW_018401157.1:13642-14174 GCF_002168275.2 Theobroma umbraticum | reverse complement strand
TTAAATGATTTTATAACCTCATAATTGATTTTAATTTTAATTTTTTTATTAAAACAGATTATAATTGAATGTCTGTCTCAAAAAATATAAAGAAAATGATATCCATTGGCAAGAGAAGTCCATTTATTGTCACTCATGCCTTCGAAAGACTTATTACTCGCTTTAAATAGTTTTGTAAACTCATAATTAGTTTTAAGTTAAACTTTTTTATATTTATTATTAAAACAGATTATAATTGAATGTTTGTCTTAGGAAACGTGAAGAAAAATATATCTACTAGCAAGAAAAGTCCATTTGTACTCGCCTATGCCTTCGTAACTCTTATTACTCACTTTAAAGAGTTTTGTAATCTCATAATTAGTTTTAAGTTAAATATTTTTATAATTTTTAATTAAATAGATTATAATTGAATGTTTACCTTGAGAAACGTGAAGAAAAAAGATATTCATTAGTAAGAAAAGTCTATTTATAGTCGTCCATGCCTTCAACAACATTATTACTCGCTTTAAATAATTTTATAACCTCATAATTG
>NW_018401157.1:13260-13467 GCF_002168275.2 Theobroma umbraticum | reverse complement strand
AGTCCATTTATAGTCACCCATGCCTTCGAAAGCCTTATTACTCGCTTTAAATGTATTTTTAATCTCATAATTAGTTTAAAGTTGAACTTTTTTATATTCTTTTATTAAAATATATTATAATTGAATGTCTGCCTAGAGGATTGTGAAGAAAATGATATCCATTGGCAAGAATAGTCCATTTATAGTCACTCATGCCTTCGAAAGCCT
>NW_018401157.1:12729-12981 GCF_002168275.2 Theobroma umbraticum | reverse complement strand
CACCCATACCTTCGAAAGCCTTATTACTCGCTTTAAATATTTTTATAATCTCATCATTGATTTTAAGTTAAATTTTTTTATAATTTCTATTAAAATAGGTTATAATTAAATGTCTACCTCAGAAACGTGAAGAAAAAGATATCCATTGGCAAGAAAAGTCCATCTATAGTAACCTATGGCTTCGAAAGTCTTATTACTCACTTTAAATGATTTTATAACCTAATGATTGATTTTAATTTGAATTTTTTTATA
>NW_018401157.1:12621-12719 GCF_002168275.2 Theobroma umbraticum | reverse complement strand
AAATAAATTATAATTGAATGTCTGTCTCGAGAAACGTGAAGAAAAAGGTATGCATTGGCAAGAAAAGTTCATTTATAGTCACCCATGCCTTCAAAAGC
>NW_018401157.1:12508-12611 GCF_002168275.2 Theobroma umbraticum | reverse complement strand
ATTTTAAATGCTTTTTTAATCTCATGATTAGTTTTAAGTTGAACTTTGTTATATTTTTTTATTGAAATAGATTATAATTGAATGTATGCCTCAAAAAACGTAA
>NW_018401157.1:12392-12498 GCF_002168275.2 Theobroma umbraticum | reverse complement strand
ATCCATTGGCAAGAGAAGTCCATTTATAATCACCCATGCCATCAAAAGCCTAATTACTCAGTTTAAATGATTTTATAACCTCATAATTGATTTTAATTTGAATTTT
>NW_018401157.1:12182-12292 GCF_002168275.2 Theobroma umbraticum | reverse complement strand
CAATAAATGGACTTCTCTTGCCAATGGATATCATTTTCTTTATATTTTTTGAGATAGACATTCAATTACAATCTGTTTTAATAAAAAAATTCAAATTAAAATCAATTATG
>NW_018401157.1:12034-12172 GCF_002168275.2 Theobroma umbraticum | reverse complement strand
ATCATTTAAAGCGAGTAATAAGGCTTTCTAAGCCATAGGTGACTATAAATGTACTTTTCTTGCCAATGGATATCATTTTCTTCACGTTTCTCGAGACAGACATTCAATTATAATCTGTTTTAATAAAAATTATAAAAA
>NW_018401157.1:11914-12024 GCF_002168275.2 Theobroma umbraticum | reverse complement strand
AAAATCAATTATGAGGTTATAAAATCATTTAAAGCGAGTAATAAGTGTTTTGAAGACATGGGTGGCTATAAATGGACTTTTCTTGCTAATGGAAATCTTTTTCTTCACAT
>NW_018401157.1:11513-11696 GCF_002168275.2 Theobroma umbraticum | reverse complement strand
TATGAGATTAAAAAACCATTTAAAGCGAGTAATAAGACTTTCGAAGGCATAGGTTACTATAGATGGACTTTTCTTGTCAATGGATATCTTGTTCTTCACGTTTCTCAAGGTAGACATTTAATTATAATCAATTTTAATAAAAATTATAAAAATATTCAACTTAAAATCAATTATGAGATTATA
>NW_018401157.1:11343-11503 GCF_002168275.2 Theobroma umbraticum | reverse complement strand
AGGTGAGTAATAAGGCTTTTGAAGGTATGGGTGACTATAAATAGACTTCTCTTTCCAATGGATATCATTTTCTTTATATTTTTTGAGATAGACGTTCAATTATAATATGTTTTAATAAAAAATATAAAAACGTTCAACTTAAAAACAATTATGAGATTAA
>NW_018401157.1:11186-11333 GCF_002168275.2 Theobroma umbraticum | reverse complement strand
AGAGCGAGTCCTAAGGCTTTCGAAGGCATAGGTGACTATAAATGGACTATTCTTGCCAATGGATATCATTTTCTTCACGTTCCTCTAGGCAGGTATTCAATTATAATCTATTTTAATAAAAAAATATAAAAAAGTTTAACTTTAAAC
>NW_018401157.1:10800-10983 GCF_002168275.2 Theobroma umbraticum | reverse complement strand
TAAAAAAATTCAAATTAAAATCAATTATGAGGTTATAAAATCATTTAAAACGAGCAATAATGTTATTGAAGGCATGGGCGATTATAAATAGACTTTTCTTGCTAATGGATATCTTTTTCTTCACATTTCTCAATGTAAACATTCAATTATAATCTATTTTAATAAAAATTATAAAAATATTTA
>NW_018401157.1:10605-10790 GCF_002168275.2 Theobroma umbraticum | reverse complement strand
AATTACGAGATTACAAAACCCTTTAAAGTGAGTAATAAGGCTTTCGATGGCATAGGTGAGTACAAATCGACTTTTCTTGCAAGTGGATATCTTTTTCTTCACATTTCCTAAGGCAGATATTCAATTATAGTCTGTTTTAATAACAAATATAAAAAAGTTCAACTTAAAACTAATTATGAGTTTAC
>NW_018401157.1:10223-10334 GCF_002168275.2 Theobroma umbraticum | reverse complement strand
TTTTCTTTACGTTTTTTGAGGCATACATTCAATTATAATCTGTTTTAATAAAAACAGAAAAAGTTCAACTTAAAAATAATCATGAGAATAAAAAAGCATTTAAAGTGAGTA
>NW_018401157.1:10056-10210 GCF_002168275.2 Theobroma umbraticum | reverse complement strand
AGGCATGGGTGACTATAAATGAACTTTTCTTACCAATGGATACCTTTTTCTTCATATTTCTCGAGATAGACATTCAATTATAATTTATTTTAATAAAAATTAAAAAAAATCAAATTAAAATCAATTATGAGGTTATAAAATCATTTAAAGCGAG
>NW_018401157.1:9809-10029 GCF_002168275.2 Theobroma umbraticum | reverse complement strand
CTATAAATGGACTTTTCTTGCTAATGGAAATCTTTTTCTTCATGTTTCTCAAGGTAAACATACAATTATAATTTGTTTCACTAAAAAATATAAAAAAGTTTAACTTAAAACTAATTATTAGATTAAAAAACCATTTAAAGCGAGTAATAAGACTTTCGAAGGCATAGGCGACTATAAATGGACTTTTCTTGCCAATGGATATCTTTTTCTTCACGTTTCT
>NW_018401157.1:9227-9358 GCF_002168275.2 Theobroma umbraticum | reverse complement strand
GGCTTTTGAAGCCATGGGTGGCTATAAATGGACTTTTCTTGCTAATGGAAATCTCTTTCTTCATGTTTCTCGAGGTGAACATTTAATTATAATCTGTTTCAATAAAAAATATAAAAAAGTTCAACTTAAAA
>NW_018401157.1:8962-9127 GCF_002168275.2 Theobroma umbraticum | reverse complement strand
TAAGGTGAGTAATAAGGCTTTTGAAGGTATGGATGACTATAAATAGACTTCTCTTGCTAATGGATATAATTTTCTTTATATTTTTGAGATAGACGTTCAATTATAATCTATTTTAATAAAAAATATAAAAAAGTTCAACTTAAAAACAATTATGAGATTAAAAAA
>NW_018401157.1:8816-8952 GCF_002168275.2 Theobroma umbraticum | reverse complement strand
CGAGTCCTAAGGCTTTCGAAGGCATGGGTGACTATAAATGAACTATTCTTGCCAGTGGATATCATTTTCTTCACGTTCCTCGAGGTAGATATTCAATTATAATCTATTTTAATAAAAAATATAAAAAAGTTCAACT
>NW_018401157.1:8191-8402 GCF_002168275.2 Theobroma umbraticum | reverse complement strand
AATTATAATCTATTTTAATAAAAATTATAAAAATATTTAACTTAAAACCAATTATGAGATTACAAAATCCTTTAAAGTGAGTAATAAAGCTTTCGATGGAATTGGTGAGTACAAATGGACTTTTCTTGCTAGTAGATATCTTTTTCTTCACGTTTCCTAAGGTAAACATTCAATTATAATCTGTTTTAATAACAAATATAAAAAAGTTCAA
>NW_018401157.1:7895-8049 GCF_002168275.2 Theobroma umbraticum | reverse complement strand
AAAATCATTTAAAGCGAGTAATAAGGCTTTCTAAGGCATTGGTGACTATAAATGTACTTTTCTTGTCAATGGATATCATTTTCTTCACGTTTCTCAAGGAAGACATTCAATTATAATCTGTTTTAATAAAAATTATAAAAAAATTCAAATTAAA
>NW_018401157.1:7360-7503 GCF_002168275.2 Theobroma umbraticum | reverse complement strand
TAAGGCTTTTGAAGGCATGGGTGACTATAAATGAACTTTTCTTGCCAATGAATACATTTTTCTTCATGTTTCTTGAGAGAGACATTCAATTATAATTTGTTTTAATAAAAAATAAAAAAAATTCAAATTAAAATCAATTATGA
>NW_018401157.1:7140-7260 GCF_002168275.2 Theobroma umbraticum | reverse complement strand
CATTTAAAGCGAGTAATAAGGCTTTTGAAGGCATGGATGACTATAAATAGACTTCTCTTGCCACTGGATATCTTTTTCATCATGTTTCTCAAGGCACACATTCAATTATAATCTGTTTTA
>NW_018401157.1:6670-6780 GCF_002168275.2 Theobroma umbraticum | reverse complement strand
GTGACTATAAATGGACATTTCTTGCTAATGGATATCTTTTTCTTCACGTTACTTAGGTAAACGTACAATTATAATCTGTTTTAATAATAAATATCAAAAAGTTTAACTTA
>NW_018401157.1:6383-6498 GCF_002168275.2 Theobroma umbraticum | reverse complement strand
TTTTTCTTCATGTTTCTTAAGGAAGACATTCAATTATAATATGTTTTAATAAAAAATATATAAAAGTTTAAATTAAAATCAATTATGAGGTTATAAAATCATTTAAAGCGAGTAA
>NW_018401157.1:6132-6253 GCF_002168275.2 Theobroma umbraticum | reverse complement strand
AATTTAAATTAAAATCAATTATGAGGTTATAAAATCATTTGAAGCAAGTAATAACGCTTTCGAAGGCATGGGTGACTATAAATAGACTTTTCTTACCTATGGATATCTATCTCTTCACGTT
>NW_018401157.1:5874-6026 GCF_002168275.2 Theobroma umbraticum | reverse complement strand
AATGGACTTTTCTTGCCAATGGTAAACATTCAATTATAATCTATTTTAATAAAACTTATAAAAGTATTTAACTTAAAATCAATTACGAGATTACAAAACCTTTTAAAGTGAGTAATAAGGCTTTCGAAGGTATAGGTGAGTACAAATGGACT
>NW_018401157.1:5239-5354 GCF_002168275.2 Theobroma umbraticum | reverse complement strand
GGTGGCTATAAATGGACTTTTCTTGCTAATGGAAATCTTTTTCTTCACATTTCTAGAGGTGAACATTCAATTATAATCTGTTTCAATAAAAAATATAAAAAAGTTCAACTTAAAA
>NW_018401157.1:4725-5030 GCF_002168275.2 Theobroma umbraticum | reverse complement strand
TAAGGTGAGTAATAAGGCTTTTGAAGGTATGGATGACTATAAATAGACTTCTCTCGCCAATGGATATCATTTTCTTTATATTTTTTGAGATAGATGTTCAATTATAATCTGTTTTAATAAAAAATGTAAAAAATTTCAACTTAAAAACAATAATGAGATTAAAAAATCATTTAGAGCGAGTCCTAAAGCTTTCGAAGACATGGGTGACTATAAATGGACTATTCTTGCCAGTGGATATCATTTTCTTCACGTTTCTCGAGGGAGACATTCAATTATAATCTATTTTAATAAAAAAATATAAAAAA
>NW_018401157.1:4411-4531 GCF_002168275.2 Theobroma umbraticum | reverse complement strand
TTGAAGGCATGGGCGACTATAAATAGACTTTTCTTGCTAATGGATATCTTTTTCACACATTTCTCTAGGTAAACATTCAATTATAATCTATTTTAATAAAAATTATAAAAATATTTAACT
>NW_018401157.1:3868-4011 GCF_002168275.2 Theobroma umbraticum | reverse complement strand
AAAATCATTTAAAGCGAGTAATAAGGCTTTCTAAGGCATGGATGACTATAAATGTACTTTTCTTGCCAATGGATATCATTTTCTTCATGTTTCTTAAGGTAGACATTCAATTATAATCTGTTTTAATAAAAATTATAAAAAAA
>NW_018401157.1:3476-3638 GCF_002168275.2 Theobroma umbraticum | reverse complement strand
GGCATGGGTGACTATAAATGAACTTTTCTTGCCAATGGATACCTTTTTCTTCACATTTCTCGATATAGACATTCAATTATAATTTGTTTTAATAAAAAATAAAAAAAATAAATTAAAATCAATTATGAGGTTATAAAATCATTTAAAGCGAGTAATAAGGCT
>NW_018401157.1:3181-3294 GCF_002168275.2 Theobroma umbraticum | reverse complement strand
GTTCAACTTAAAACTAATTATGAGATTAAAAAACCATTTAAAGCGAATAATAAGACTTACGAAGGCATAGGTGACTATAAATGAACTTTTCTTGCCAATGGATATCTTTTTCT
>NW_018401157.1:2769-2967 GCF_002168275.2 Theobroma umbraticum | reverse complement strand
AAAACCAATTGTGAGATTAAAAAACCATTTAGAGCGAGTCATAAGGCTTTCGAAAGCATGGGTGACTATAAATGGACTATTCTTGAAAATGGATATCTTGTTCTTCACGTTCCTCGAGGCAAACATTCAATTATAATCTATTATAATAAAAAAATATTAAAAAGTTTAACTTTAAACTAAATATGAGATTAAAAAAGC
>NW_018401157.1:2662-2759 GCF_002168275.2 Theobroma umbraticum | reverse complement strand
TTAAAATTAAAATCAATTATGAGGTTATAAAGTCATTTAAAGTGAGTAATAAGGCTTTTGAAGCCATGGGTGGCTATAAATGGACTTTTCTTGCTAA
>NW_018401157.1:2444-2562 GCF_002168275.2 Theobroma umbraticum | reverse complement strand
AAAGCGAGTAATAATGTTATTGAAGGCATGGGCGACTATAAATAGACTTTTCTTACTAATGGATATCTTTTTCTTTACATTTCTCAAGGTGAACATTCAATTATAATCTATTTTAATA
>NW_018401157.1:2313-2434 GCF_002168275.2 Theobroma umbraticum | reverse complement strand
AAATATTTAACTTAAAACCAATTACGAAATTATAAAACCCTTTAAAGTGAGTAATAAGGCTTTCGATGGCATAGGTGAGTACAAATGGACTTTTCTTGCTAGTGGATATCTTTTTCTTCAT
>NW_018401157.1:1828-1979 GCF_002168275.2 Theobroma umbraticum | reverse complement strand
AAAATCATTTAAAGCGAGTAATAAGGCTTTCCAAGGCATGGGTGACTATAAATGTACTTTTCTTGCCAATGGATCTCATTTCTTCACATTTCTCAAAGCAGACATTCAATTATAATCTGTTTTAATAAAAATTATAAAAAAATTCAAATTA
>NW_018401157.1:1531-1678 GCF_002168275.2 Theobroma umbraticum | reverse complement strand
TTCTTTACGTTTTTTGAGGCATACATTCAATTATAATATGTTTTAATAAAAATAGAAAAAATTTCAACTTAAAAATAATCATGAGAATAAAAGAGCATTTAAAGTGAGTAATAAGGCTTTCGAAGGCATGGGTGACTATAAATGAAC
>NW_018401157.1:1180-1292 GCF_002168275.2 Theobroma umbraticum | reverse complement strand
GAAGCCATGGGTGGCTATAAATGGACTTTTCTTGCTAATGGAAATCTTTTTCTTTACGTTTCTCGAGGTAAACATACAATTATAATATGTTTCACTAAAAAATATAAAAAAG
>NW_018401157.1:1067-1170 GCF_002168275.2 Theobroma umbraticum | reverse complement strand
GTTTCTTGAGGTAGACATTTAATTTTAATCTGTTTTAATAAAAATTATTAAAAAATTCAACTTAAAATCAATTATGAGGTTATGAAAATATTTAAGGCGAGTA
>NW_018401157.1:559-754 GCF_002168275.2 Theobroma umbraticum | reverse complement strand
TATTTAAAGCGAGTCATAAGGCTTTCGAAGGCATGGGTGACTATAAATGGACTACTCTTGCTAATGGATATCTTGTTCTTAACGTTCCTCGAGGCAGACATTCAATTATAATCTATTTTAAGAAAAAAATATAAAAAAGTTAACTTTAAACTAAATATGAGATTAAAAAAGCATTTAAAGCGAGTAAAAAGGCTT
>NW_018401157.1:402-549 GCF_002168275.2 Theobroma umbraticum | reverse complement strand
AGGTGACTATAAATGGACTTTTTTTACCAATGGATACCTTTTTCTTCATGTTTCTTAAGATAGACATTCAATTATAATTTATTTTAATAAAAAGTAAAAAAATTCAAATTAAAATCAATTATGAGGTTATAAAATCATTTAAAGCGA
>NW_018401157.1:112-390 GCF_002168275.2 Theobroma umbraticum | reverse complement strand
TTGAAGCCATGGGTGGCTATAAATGGACTTTTCTTGCTAATGGAAATCTTTTTCGTCATGTTTCTGGAGGTAAAGATTTAATTATAATCTGTTTCAATAAAAAATATAAAAAAGTTCAACTGAAAAACAATTGTGAGATTAAAAAACCATTTAAAGAGAGTCATAAGACTTTCGAAGGCATGGGTGACTATAAATGGATTTTTTTTGTCAATGGATATCTTTTTCATGTTTCTCAAGATAGACATTTAATTATAATCTATTTTAATAAAAATTATAAA
>NW_018401157.1:0-102 GCF_002168275.2 Theobroma umbraticum | reverse complement strand
TTAAAATCAATTATGAGATTATAAAAATATTTAAGGTGACTAATAAGACTTTCGAAGGTATGGGTGACTATAAATGGACTTCTCTTGTCAATGGATATCATT
>NW_018401156.1:1182-1345 GCF_002168275.2 Theobroma umbraticum | reverse complement strand
TTTATAATCTCATAATTGATGTTAAGTTGAATTTTTTTACATTTTTCATTAAAAGAAAGTATAATTGAATGCCTGCCTTAGAAAGGTGTAGAAAAAGCCATTGATTGAGGAGAAAAGTGCATTTATAGTCATCCATTCCTTCAAAAGCCTTATTACTCACTTT
>NW_018401156.1:1000-1172 GCF_002168275.2 Theobroma umbraticum | reverse complement strand
ATAATCTCAAAATTGGTTTTAAGTTCAATTTTTTTACTTTTTTAGTTAAAACAAATTTTAATTGAATGTCTACATCGAGAAACATGAAGAAAAAGGGATTCATTGGCAAGAAAAGTCTATTTATTATCACCCATTTCTTCAAAAGCCTTATTACTCGCTTTAAATGGTTTTA
>NW_018401156.1:847-987 GCF_002168275.2 Theobroma umbraticum | reverse complement strand
GATTTTAAGTTGAATTTCTTTACATTTTTCATTAAAACAGACTATAATTGAATGCCTACCTTGAGAAAGATGTAGAAAAGCCATTCATAGAGATGAAAAATCCATTTATAGTCACACATTCCTTCAAAAGCCTTATTACT
>NW_018401156.1:335-553 GCF_002168275.2 Theobroma umbraticum | reverse complement strand
AAGCCTTACTACTCACTTTAAATGATTTTATAATCTCAAAATTGATTTTATGTTCAATTTTTTTTTTACTTTTGGGATCAAACAGATTGTAATTGAATATCTACATTTAGGAACGTGAAGAAAAAGGCATTCATTGGCAAGAAAAGTCTTATTGCTTCAAAAGCCTTATTATTTATTGTCACACATTCCTTCAAAAGCCTTATTACTCACTTTAAATG
>NW_018401156.1:160-325 GCF_002168275.2 Theobroma umbraticum | reverse complement strand
CTCATAATTGATTTTAAGTTGAATTCTTTTACATTTTTCATCAAAACAGACTATAAGTGAATGCTTGCCTCAAAAAACATATAGAAAAAAGCCATTCATTAAGAAGAAAATTCCATGTATAGTCACCCATTCTTTCAAAAGCCTTATTACTCACTTTAAATTGTT
>NW_018401156.1:0-150 GCF_002168275.2 Theobroma umbraticum | reverse complement strand
ATAATTGATTTTAAGTTAAATTCTTTTATATTTTTAGTTCAAACAGAGTATAATTAAATGTCTACCTCGAGAAACGTAAAGAACAAGGGATTCATCGACAAGAAAAGTCCTTTTATAGTCACCCATTCCTTCAAAAGCCTTATTACTCGC
>NW_018401155.1:2222-2326 GCF_002168275.2 Theobroma umbraticum | reverse complement strand
TCAAATTTAAATCAATTTTGAGATTGTAAAATCATTGAAACTGAGTAATAAAGCTCTTGAAGGAATGGGTGACTATAGATGAACTTTTCTTGTCCATGAATACT
>NW_018401155.1:2027-2212 GCF_002168275.2 Theobroma umbraticum | reverse complement strand
TGTTTATGAAAGTAGACATTCAATCCTAGTCTGTTTTTACCAAAAATGTACAAAGAATGCAAATTGAAATCAATTTTGAGATTATAAAACCATTTAAAGTGAGTAATAGAGGTTTTGAAAGAATGGGTGAGTATAAATGGACTTTTCTTGCCAATGAATGCATTTTTCTTTACATTTCTCCAGGT
>NW_018401155.1:1487-1635 GCF_002168275.2 Theobroma umbraticum | reverse complement strand
CTTTTGAAGGAATGGATAACTATAAATAGATTTTTCTTGCCAATGAATGCTCTATTCTTTATGTTTCTTGGGGTAGATAATCAATTATAATATCTTTTAAACAGAAAAGCAAAAAAAATTGAACTTAAAATCAATTTTTAGATTATAA
>NW_018401155.1:1280-1439 GCF_002168275.2 Theobroma umbraticum | reverse complement strand
GGAATGGGTGACAATAAATAGACTTTTCTTGCCAATGAATACTTTTTTCTTCATATTTATGATGGTAGAATTTCAATTCTAGTCTGTTTTAACCAAAAATGGATGAAGAATTCAAATTTAAATTAATTTTGAGATTATAAAACCATTTAAAGTGAGGAA
>NW_018401155.1:828-930 GCF_002168275.2 Theobroma umbraticum | reverse complement strand
AGGCTTTTGAAGGAATGGGTAACTATAAATGGATTTTTCTTGCCAATGAATGCTCTCTTCTTTATGTTTATCGGGGTCGATAATCAATTATAATATGTTTTA
>NW_018401155.1:679-818 GCF_002168275.2 Theobroma umbraticum | reverse complement strand
TTTTCTTGCCAATGAATACTTTTTTTTTCATGTATCTCATGGTAGACATTCAATTCTAGTCTATTTTAACCAAAAAAGTACAAAGCATTAAAATTTAAATCAATTTTGAGATTGTAAAACCATTTAAACTGAGTAATAA
>NW_018401155.1:318-443 GCF_002168275.2 Theobroma umbraticum | reverse complement strand
GGTAAACATTCAATTATAGTCTGTTTAACAAAAAATATAAAAAAAATTTAACTTAAAATCAATTACGACAATACAAAACTATTTAAAGTGAATAATAAAGCTTTTGAAGGAATAGGTGACTATAA
>NW_018401155.1:0-164 GCF_002168275.2 Theobroma umbraticum | reverse complement strand
GGTGACTATAAATAGACTTTTCTTGCCAATGAATACTTTTTTCTTCATATTTCTGATGGTAGAATTTCAATTCTAGTCTGTTTTAACCAAAAATGTACAAAGAATTCACATTTCAATCAATTTTGAGATTATAAGACCATTTAAAGTGAGTAATAAGGCTTTTG
>NW_018401154.1:1618-1761 GCF_002168275.2 Theobroma umbraticum | reverse complement strand
TTTGGAGCCTATTTAAGGGGCCTTTTTCAGAGATTTTGAGGAGGAGGCAGCAAGAAACTATTCTGAAAATTTACAGCCAAGAAAAAAGAAAGAAAACAAGAGAATTAGAGGGAGAATCAAGATCACAAAACTCTAACTATTAG
>NW_018401154.1:962-1121 GCF_002168275.2 Theobroma umbraticum | reverse complement strand
TGGTTAAAATAGATATTTTTATAAGATGAGTCGGGAGACCCTTATAAATAATTTTAGACTCTAGGTGAGCAGTTCAAACCATTGAAATAAGTTAAGGAAGACGGATAAGATTTAGATGAAGTGTGAGGGATATTGTAATCATAGGCTTGTTTGATTTGC
>NW_018401154.1:402-542 GCF_002168275.2 Theobroma umbraticum | reverse complement strand
AGGTGAATTTTTTACATTTTTAGTTAAAACAGACTAGAATTGAATGTGTGCCTCGAGAAACATGAAGGGTAAGGCATTCAGTGGCAACAAAAGCTACCCATTACTTCAAAAGCCTTATTACTTGTTTTAAATGGTTTTAT
>NW_018401154.1:262-392 GCF_002168275.2 Theobroma umbraticum | reverse complement strand
TTGATTTTAAGTTATATTTGTTTTACATTTTTGGTTAAAACAGAATTTAATTGAATGTCTACCTTAAGAAATGTGAAAAAAAAAAGTATTCATTGGCAAGAAAAGTTTATTTATAGTCACCCATTCCTTT
>NW_018401154.1:95-252 GCF_002168275.2 Theobroma umbraticum | reverse complement strand
TTAGTCACTTTAAATGGTTTTATAATCTCAAAATTGATTTAAAGTTAAATTTTTTTATATTTTTGGTTAAAATAGATTATAATTGAATGTCTACATTAAGAAACGTGAAGAAAAAACCATCCATTGGCACGAAAAGTCCATTTATAGTCACTCAAGC
>NW_018401154.1:0-85 GCF_002168275.2 Theobroma umbraticum | reverse complement strand
CTTATTACTTGCTTTAAACGGTTTTATAAATTAATAATTGATTTTAAGTTGAATTTTTTTACATTTTTTATAAAAAAAGCTATAA
>NW_018401153.1:982-1115 GCF_002168275.2 Theobroma umbraticum | reverse complement strand
TTGAATTTTTTGTACATTTTTGGTTAAAACAGACTAGGATTGAATGTCTACCTTTAGAAATAAGAAGAAAAAAGTATTTATTGGCAAGAAAAGTCTATTTATAGTCACTTATTCCTTCAAGAGCCTTATTACT
>NW_018401153.1:873-969 GCF_002168275.2 Theobroma umbraticum | reverse complement strand
TTTATAATCTCAAAATTGATTTAAATTTGAATGTTCTGTACATTTTTGGTCAAAATAGACTAGAATTGAATTTTTACCATGAGAAACATGAAGAAA
>NW_018401153.1:744-863 GCF_002168275.2 Theobroma umbraticum | reverse complement strand
TACATTTTTGGTTAAAACAGACTAGGATTGAATGTCTACCTTCATAAACATGAAGAAACAAGTATTCATTGGCAAGAAAAGTGCATTTATAGTCACCTATTCCTTTAAAAGCCTTATTA
>NW_018401153.1:591-704 GCF_002168275.2 Theobroma umbraticum | reverse complement strand
AAATAGACTAGAATTGAATGTCTACCATGAGAAACATGAAGAAAAAAGTATTCAATGGAAAGAAAAGTCCATTTATAGTCACCCATTCCTTTAAAAGCTTTATTACTCACTTT
>NW_018401153.1:407-536 GCF_002168275.2 Theobroma umbraticum | reverse complement strand
TTTTTTATATCTTTTGTTAAACTGACTATAATTGAATGTCTAGCTCGACAAACAAAAAGAAAAAGGCATTCATTTGCAATTGAAGTCCATTTATAGTCACCCATTTCTTCAAGAGCCTTATTACTCAGT
>NW_018401153.1:146-289 GCF_002168275.2 Theobroma umbraticum | reverse complement strand
CAAAATTGATTTTAAGTTCAATTTTTTTTGCTTTTCTGATTAAAACATATTATAATTGAAAGTCTACCCTTAGAAACATGAAGAATAGTGCATTCATTGGCAAGAAAAGTCCATTTATAGTCACCCATTCTTCAAAAGCCTTA
>NW_018401153.1:0-125 GCF_002168275.2 Theobroma umbraticum | reverse complement strand
ATAATCTCAAAATTGATTTAAATTTGAATTCTTTGTACATTTTTGATTAAAAAAGGCTAGAATTGAATTTCTACCTTCAGAAACGTGAACAAAAAAGTATTCATTGACAAGAAAAGTCTTTTTAT
>NW_018401152.1:1954-2079 GCF_002168275.2 Theobroma umbraticum | reverse complement strand
ATTATAGTCTGTTTTCATAAACAATGTAAAAAAATTCAACTTAAAATCAATTATGAGATTATAGAACCATTAAAAGCGGGTAATAAGGCTTTTGAAGGAATGAGTAACTGTAAATGGACTTTTCT
>NW_018401152.1:1746-1871 GCF_002168275.2 Theobroma umbraticum | reverse complement strand
AAAAAATTCTACTTAAAATCAATTATGAGATTATAAAACCATTTAAAGCGGGTAGTAAGGCTTTGAAAGGAATGAGTGACCATAAATGAACTTTTCTTCTCAATGAATGCCTTTTTCAGCACGTT
>NW_018401152.1:1655-1735 GCF_002168275.2 Theobroma umbraticum | reverse complement strand
ACATTCAATTATAGTCTGTTTTAACAAAAAATGTAAAAAAATTTAACTTAAAATAAGTTATGAGATTATAAAACCATTAA
>NW_018401152.1:1495-1645 GCF_002168275.2 Theobroma umbraticum | reverse complement strand
TAAGCCTTTTGAAGGAATGAGTGGCTATAAATGGACTTTTCTTCTCAATTTTTTACACGTTTCTTGAGGAAAACATTTAATTATATTCTGTTTTAACCAAAAATGTAAAACAATTTATCTTAAAATCAATTATGAGATTATAAAACCATT
>NW_018401152.1:1279-1396 GCF_002168275.2 Theobroma umbraticum | reverse complement strand
TTTTTTTGCATGTTTCCCAAGGCAGGTATTCATCTGTTTTAACAAAAAATAAGAAAAAATTCTACTTCAAATCAATTATGAGATTATAAAACCATTAAAAGCGGGTAATAAGCCTTT
>NW_018401152.1:1135-1269 GCF_002168275.2 Theobroma umbraticum | reverse complement strand
AGTGACTATATATGGACTTTTCTTCTCAATGAATGGCTTTTTCTACACATTTCTTGAGGAAAACAATCAGTTATAGTCTATTTTAGCAAAAAATATAAAAAATTCAACTTAAAATCAATTATGAGATTATAAAA
>NW_018401152.1:851-1005 GCF_002168275.2 Theobroma umbraticum | reverse complement strand
ACTTTTCTTATCAAAGAATGCTTGTTAATGTTTCTTGCGGTAGACATTCAATTATAGTATGTTTTAATCAAAAATGTAAAAAAGTTCAACTTGAAATCTGTTATGAGATTATAAAACCATTTAAAGCGAGTAAAAGCCTTTTAAAGGAATGGGT
>NW_018401152.1:603-770 GCF_002168275.2 Theobroma umbraticum | reverse complement strand
AAATGTAAAAAAATTCAACTAAAAATCAATTATGAGATTATAAAACTATTTAAACCAAGTAATAAGACTTTTGAAAGAATGGGTGACTAAAAATGAATTTTTATTCTCAATGAATGACTTTTTCTAAACCTTTCTTGAGGTAGGCTTTCAATTATAGTATGTTTTAA
>NW_018401152.1:194-338 GCF_002168275.2 Theobroma umbraticum | reverse complement strand
ACTTAAAATCAATTAGGAGATTATAAAACTATTTAAAATGAGTAATAAGGCTTTCAAAAGAATGGGTGACTAAAAATGGATTTTTCTCCTAAATGAATGCCTTTTTCTACACCTTTCCAAAGGCAGGCTTTCAATTATTGTCTG
>NW_018401152.1:0-184 GCF_002168275.2 Theobroma umbraticum | reverse complement strand
AAATGTAAAAAAATTCAACTTAATATCAATTATGAGATTATAAAACCATCTAAAGCGGGTAATAAGGCTTTTGAAGGAATGAGTAATTATAAGTGAACCTTTCTTCTCAATAAATGGCTTTTTCTGCATGTTTCTTGAGGCAAACAATCAATTATAGTTTGTTTTAACAAAAAATGTAAAAAAA
>NW_018401151.1:3211-3388 GCF_002168275.2 Theobroma umbraticum | reverse complement strand
TATGAGATTATAAAACCATTTAAAGTGAGTAATAAGGCTTTTGAAGGATTGAATGACTATAAATGGACTTTTCTTCACTATGAATTACTTTTTCTTTGCATTACTCAAGTTAGATATTCAATTAAAATCTGTTTTAACTAATAATGTAAATAAAAATTGAACCTAAAATCAATTTTG
>NW_018401151.1:3030-3196 GCF_002168275.2 Theobroma umbraticum | reverse complement strand
TTAAAGCGAGTAATAAGGCTTTTGAAGAAATAGGAGACCATAAATAGACTTTTCTTGCCAATGAATGCATTTTTCTTTACATTTCTCAAGGTAAACAATCAATTATACTCTTTTTTAACTAAAAATCTAAAGAAATTCAACTTAAAATCAATTATGAGATTATAAA
>NW_018401151.1:2689-2823 GCF_002168275.2 Theobroma umbraticum | reverse complement strand
GTGACTATAAATGGACTTTTTTTGCTAATGAATGCCTTTTTCTTCACGTTTCTCGAGGTAAACATTCAATTATAGTCTATTTTTAACTAAAAATATAAAAACATTTAACTTAAAATCAATTATGAGATTATAAA
>NW_018401151.1:2489-2620 GCF_002168275.2 Theobroma umbraticum | reverse complement strand
AATGTAAAAAAATTGAACCTAAAATCAATTTTGAGATTATAAAACTACTTAAAGTGAGTAAAAAGGGTTCTGAAGGAATAGAAGACTATAAATGGACATTTTTTACCAATGAATGCTTGTTATTTCATGTT
>NW_018401151.1:2121-2399 GCF_002168275.2 Theobroma umbraticum | reverse complement strand
TAAAATCAATTATTAGCTTATAAAATAATTTAAAGCAAGTAATAAGCCTTTTGAAGAAATCGGTGGCTATAAATAGACTTTTCTTCTAACTGAATAGATTTTTTTTCACGTTTCCCAATGCAGACATTCAATTATAGTCTATTTTAACTAAAATGTAAAAAAATTTAATTTAAAATCAATTATGAGCTTATAAAACAATTTAAAGCGAGTAGAAAGGCTTTGCTAGGAATGGGCGACTATAAATGGACTTTTCTTGTCAATGAATGCTTGTTTCTTCA
>NW_018401151.1:1747-2042 GCF_002168275.2 Theobroma umbraticum | reverse complement strand
AGCGAGTAATAAGGCTTTCGAAGGAATGGGTGACTATAAATAGACTTTTCTTCCCACTGAATGTCTTTTTCTTCATATTTCTCAAGGTAGACGTTCAATTATAGTCCGTTTTAACCAAATATGTAAAAAAATTGAACTTCAAATCAATTATGAGACTATAAAACAATTTAAAGTGAGTAGTGAGGCTTTTGAAGGAATGAGTAACTATAAATGGACTTTTCTTCTCAATAAATGGCTTTTAATACATGTTTCTCAAGATAGGCATTCAATAATAGTCTGTTTTAACCAAAAATGT
>NW_018401151.1:1384-1618 GCF_002168275.2 Theobroma umbraticum | reverse complement strand
TTTCTCTAGCTAGACATTCAATTATAATATATTTTAAAAAATAATAATAAAAAAACTAAACATAAAATCAATTTTGAGATTATAAAACAATTTAAATTGAGTAATAAGGCTTTTGAAGAAATAGGAGACTATAAACAAACTTTTCTTGCCAATGAATTCTTTTTTCTTTATGTTTCTCAAGATATACATTCAATTATAGTCTGTTTTAACCAAAAATCTAAAAAAATTCAACTT
>NW_018401151.1:1187-1374 GCF_002168275.2 Theobroma umbraticum | reverse complement strand
ATGAGATTATAAAACTAGTTAAAGCGAGTAATAAGGCTTTTGAAGGAACGTGTGACTATAAATAGACTTTTCTTATTAATGAATGTGTTTTACTTCATGTTTCTTGAGGTAGACATTTAATTCTAGTCTGTTTTAACTAAAAATATAAAAATATTTAACATAAAATCAATTATAAAATTATAAAACC
>NW_018401151.1:990-1177 GCF_002168275.2 Theobroma umbraticum | reverse complement strand
AGTAATAAGGCTTTTGAAAGAATGGGTGACTATAAATAGATTTTTATTCTCAATGAATGACTTTTTTTACATGTTTCTTGCGGGAAATATTCAATTATAGTCTGTTATAATAAAAAATGTAAAAATATTCAGCTTAAAATCAATTCTGAGATTATAAAACCATTTAAAGCGAGTAATATGGCTTTTG
>NW_018401151.1:857-980 GCF_002168275.2 Theobroma umbraticum | reverse complement strand
TGACTATAAATGGACTTTTTTTACTAGTGAATGCCTTTTTCTTCATGTTTCTCTAGGTAGACATTCAACTATAGTCTATTTTAACAAAAAATGTAAAAACATTCAACTTAAAATCAATTATGA
>NW_018401151.1:505-845 GCF_002168275.2 Theobroma umbraticum | reverse complement strand
ATTTAAAGCGAGTAATAAGGCTTTTAAAGGAATGAGTGACTATAAATGGACTTTCTTTTGCCAGTGAATGCCTTTTTTTTCATATTTCTCAAGGTAGATGTTCAACTATAGTCTATTTTAACCAAAAATACAAAAAAAATCAACTTAAAATCTATTATTAGATTATGAAATCATTTAAAATGAGTAATATGGCTTTTGAAGGAATGAGTGACTATAAATGGATTTTTCCTGCCTAGAAATTTCTTTTTCTATACATTTCTCAAGTTAGACATTCATTTATAATCTGTTTAACTAATAATGTAAAAATATTGAACCTAAAATCAATTTTGAGATTATAAAA
>NW_018401151.1:214-298 GCF_002168275.2 Theobroma umbraticum | reverse complement strand
ATAATGTAATAAAAATTTACTTAAAATCAATTATTAGATTATAAAATAATTTAATGCAAGTAATAAGCCTTTTGAAGGAATGGG
>NW_018401151.1:105-204 GCF_002168275.2 Theobroma umbraticum | reverse complement strand
TGGGCTTTTCTTCTAAATGAATCGATTTTTTTGCATGTTTCCCAAGGTAAACATTCAATTATAGTCTATTTTAACCAAAAATGTAAAAAATTCAATTTA
>NW_018401151.1:0-95 GCF_002168275.2 Theobroma umbraticum | reverse complement strand
TGAGATTATAAAATAATTTAAAGCAAGTAGAAAAGCTTTTTCAGGAATGGGTGACTATAAATGGACTTTTCTTACCAATGAATGCTTGTTTCTTC
>NW_018401150.1:1307-1458 GCF_002168275.2 Theobroma umbraticum | reverse complement strand
GCAAGTAATAAGGCTTTTGAAGTAATGGGTGACTATAAATGGACTTTTCCTGGCTATGAATGTCTTTTTCTTCACCTTTCTTAAGGTAGACATTCAGTTATAGTCTGTTTTAACAAATAATGTAAAAAAATTTAACTTAAAATCAATTATG
>NW_018401150.1:591-734 GCF_002168275.2 Theobroma umbraticum | reverse complement strand
TAAAGCCATTTAACGTGAGTAATAAGGAATTTAAACTAATGGATGACTATAAATGGAATTATCTTGCTAACGAATTCTTTTTTCTTCACGTTTCTCAAAGTAGACATTCAATTATAATCAGTTTTAACCAATAATGCAAAAAA
>NW_018401150.1:0-119 GCF_002168275.2 Theobroma umbraticum | reverse complement strand
GTTTCTCAAGATAAGCATTCAATTATAGTCTGTTTTAACTAAAAATACAAAAAAAATTTAACTCAAAATCAATTATGAGACTATAAAACAATTTAAAGCAAGTAATAAGGCTTTTGAAG
>NW_018401149.1:982-1084 GCF_002168275.2 Theobroma umbraticum | reverse complement strand
CTTCAAAAGCCTTATTACTCGCTTTAAATGCTTTTATAATCTCATAATTGATTTAAAATTAGATTTTTTTATGTTTTTGGTTAAAACAGATAATAATTGCAT
>NW_018401149.1:272-911 GCF_002168275.2 Theobroma umbraticum | reverse complement strand
CAAAAGCCTTATTACTTGCTTTAAATATTTTTCTAATCTTATAATAGATTTTTAGTTGAATTTTTTTATATTTTTTATTAAAATAGATTATAATTAAATGTCTACCTCTAGAAATATGAAGAAAAAGATATCCATTGGCAAAAAAAGCCCATTTATAGCCACCCATGCCTTTAAAATCCTTTTTACTCGCTTTAAATGTTTTTATAAACTTATAATTGATTTTAAGTTAAATTCTTTTATATTTTTAATTAAAACATATTATAATTAAATGTCTGCCTCAGGAAACATGAAGAAAAAGATATTCATTGGAAAGAAAAGTCCATTTATAGTCACCTACACTTTCAAAAGCCTTTTTACTCGCTTTAAATATTTTTATAATCTCATAATGGATTTTAGGCTAAATTTTTTTACATTTTTGGATAAAACAGATAATAACTGAATGTCTACCCTAGGAAACGTGAAGAAAAAGATATACATTAGTAAGAAAAGTCCATTTATAGGCACCCATGCCTTCAAAAACCTTATTACTCACTTTAAATGTTTTTATAATCTTATAATTGAGTTAAAATTGAATTTTTCTACGTTTTTGGTTAAAAAAGATAATAATTGAATATTTGCCTCAAGAAACATGAAGAAAAA
>NW_018401149.1:147-262 GCF_002168275.2 Theobroma umbraticum | reverse complement strand
GGCAAGAAAAGTCCATTTATAGTCGCGCATGCCTTTAAAAGCCTTATTGCTCACTTTAAATATTTTTATAATCTGATAATTGATTTTAGGTTAAATTTTTTTATATTTTTTATTA
>NW_018401149.1:0-137 GCF_002168275.2 Theobroma umbraticum | reverse complement strand
TAATTGAATGTCTACCTTGAGAAACTTGAAGAAAAAGGTATCCATTGACAAGAAAAGTCTATTTATAGTCACCCATGCCTTCGAAAGACTTATTACTCACTTTAAATGTTCTTATAATCTCATAATTGATTTTTAGT
>NW_018401148.1:3034-3369 GCF_002168275.2 Theobroma umbraticum | reverse complement strand
TTTATAATCTTATAATTGATTTCAAGTTAAATTTTTTTATATTTTTTATAAAAATATATTATAATTGAATATCTGCTTAGAAAAACATGAAACAAAAGCTATCCGTTGGCACGAAAAGTCCATTTATAGTCACTCAATCCTTCGAAAGCTTTTTTACTCGTTAATTGGTGTTATTATTTCATAATTGATTTTAA
This sequence comes from Theobroma umbraticum, assembly GCF_002168275.2. Taxonomy (NCBI): domain Eukaryota; kingdom Viridiplantae; phylum Streptophyta; class Magnoliopsida; order Malvales; family Malvaceae; genus Theobroma; species Theobroma umbraticum. The sequence continues at coordinate 3,175 of NW_018401148.1, read as the reverse complement.
GTTGAATATTTTTGTGTTTTTAGTTAAAGCAAATTATAATTAAATATCTTCCTCGAGAAACGTGAAAAAAAATTCATTTATTGATAAAAAAGTCCATTTATAGTCACCTATGCCTTCGAAAGCATTATTACTCGCTTTAAA
>NW_018401148.1:2446-2928 GCF_002168275.2 Theobroma umbraticum | reverse complement strand
AAAAAATTATAATTGAATGTCTATCTCAAAAAACGTGAAGAAAAAGCCTTTTATTTGCAAGTAAAGTCCATTTATAGTGACTCATGCCTTCGAAAGCATTATTTCTCGTTGTAAACGATTTTATAATGTCATAATTGACTTTAAGCTAAATTGTTTTACATTTTTCATTAAAACAGATTCTAATTGAATGTTTTTCTTGAAAAACGTGAAGAAAAAGCCATCCGTTGGCACGAAAGGTCTATGTATAGTCACTCAAACCTTTGAAAGGCTTATTACTCGCTTTAATTAATTTGATACTCTCGTAATTGATTTTAAGTTAAATTTTTTCATATTTTTTATTAAATCAGATTTTAATTGAATGTGTACCTTAAGAAACATGAAGCAAAACCCATATGTTGGAATGAAAAGTCCAATTATAGTCACCTAAGCCTTCAAAAGCTTTATTACTCATTTTAAATAGTTTTATAATCTCATAATTGATT
>NW_018401148.1:1932-2112 GCF_002168275.2 Theobroma umbraticum | reverse complement strand
CTCACTTTAAATGGATTTATAATCTCATAATTGATTTTAAGTTAAATTTTTTTATGTTTTGGGTTTAAATGGTTTATAATTGATTGTCTGCCTCAAGAAACATGAAGAAAAAACCATTTATTGGCAAGAAAAGTCCATTTATAATCACCTATGCTTTCGAAAGCATTATTACTCTCTTTA
>NW_018401148.1:750-1771 GCF_002168275.2 Theobroma umbraticum | reverse complement strand
ACTCGCTTTAAATAGTTTTATAATCTTATAATTGATTTGAAGTTGAATTTTTTTTATATTTTTTATTGAAATATATTATAATTGAATGTTTGTCTTGAAAAACATAAAGAGAAAGCTATTCATTAGAAAGAAAAGTACATTTATAGTCACCCACGCCTTCGAAAGCATCACTACACGCTTTAAATGGTTTTATAATCTCATAATTAATTTTAAGTTAAAGTTTTTTGCATTTTTGATTAAAATAAATTATAATTGAACGTCTATCTTGAGAAATATGAAGAAAAAACCTTTCATTGACAGGTCAAGTCCATTTATAGTCACCCATACCTTAGAAAGAATTATTACTCGCTTCACATGATTTTATAATCTCATAATTGATTTTATGTTGAATGTTTTATATTTTTCATTAAAATATATTATAATTGAATGCTTCTCTTGAGAAACGTAAAGATAAAGCCATTCATTAGCAAGAAAAGTATATTTATAGTCACCCATACCTTCGAAGGTATTATTACAGGCTTTAAATGATTTTATAATCTCATAATTGATTTCAAGTTAAATTTTTTTACATTTTTTATTAAAACAGATTATAATTGCATGTCTACCTTAAGAAACGTGAAGAAAAAGGCTTTCATTGGCAGGTAAAGTCCATTTATAGTCAGCCATACCTTCGAAAGTATTATTACTCGCTTTAAATGGTTTTATAATCTCATAATTGATTTTCAGTTAAATTTTTTATATTTTTCATTAAAATATATTATAATTGAATGTTTGTCTTGAGAAATGTGAAGAAAAAATGATTTATTAGCAAGAAAAGTGCATTTACAGTCAACCATGCCTTTGAAAGCATTATTACTCATTTTAAATAGGTTTATAATCTCATAATTCATTTTAAATTGAATTTTTTTATGTTTCGGGTTATAATAGATTATAATTGATTGTCCGACTCAAGAAACATGAGGAGGAAACCATTTATTGCCAAGAAAAGTTCATTTATAGTCACCTATACCTTTGAAAGTAC
>NW_018401148.1:163-298 GCF_002168275.2 Theobroma umbraticum | reverse complement strand
TTTTATAATCTAATAATTGATTTCAAGTTGAATTTTTTTATATTTTTGATTAAAGTATATTATAATTAAATGTCTGCCACAAGGAACATGAAGGAAAAACCATTCATTGAGAAGAAAAGTCCATTTATAGTCACC
>NW_018401148.1:0-89 GCF_002168275.2 Theobroma umbraticum | reverse complement strand
TACATTTTTGGGTAAAACAAATTATATTTCATTGTCTGCCTCAAAAAACATAAAGAAAAAGCCTTTCATTGGTAAGAAAAGTCCATTTA
>NW_018401147.1:2455-2568 GCF_002168275.2 Theobroma umbraticum | reverse complement strand
TCATTGGCAAGAAAAGTCCATTTATAGTCTCATATTCCTTCAAAGGCCTTATTAGTCGCTTTAAATTATTTTATAATCTCTTAATTGATTTTGAGTTGAATTTTTTCACTTTT
>NW_018401147.1:2202-2424 GCF_002168275.2 Theobroma umbraticum | reverse complement strand
ATTCCTTCAAAAACTTTATTACTCGTTTTAAATTATTTTATAATCTCATTATTGAGTTTAAATTGAATTTTTTTAAATTTTTGGTTTCAACAGACTATAATTGAAATCTACCTTGAGAAAAGTGAAAAAAAGCATTTATTTGCCATAAAAGTCAATTTATAGTCTCTTATTCCTTCAAAAGCCTTATTACTTGGTTTAAATTGTTTTATAATCTCATAATTG
>NW_018401147.1:1802-2096 GCF_002168275.2 Theobroma umbraticum | reverse complement strand
AAAAGCAATTCATTGAGAAGAAAAGTTCATTTATAATCACCCATTCCTTCAAAATCCTTATTAGTTGCTTTAAATTGTTTTATAATCTCATAATTGATTTTAAGCTAAATGTTTTCACATTTTTTGTTTAAATAGACTATAATTCAATGTTTGCCTCAAGAAACGTTAGAAAAAACCATTCATTGGAAAGAAAAGTTCATTTATAAGTACGCATTCCTTCAAAAGCCTTGCTACTCTTTTTAAATTGTTTTATAATCTCAAAATTAATTTTAAGTTGAATTTTTTTATATTTTT
>NW_018401147.1:1593-1792 GCF_002168275.2 Theobroma umbraticum | reverse complement strand
GACTATAATTGAATGTTTATCTCGAGAAACGTGAAGAAAAAGGCATTCATTGGTTAAAAAAATCTATTTATAGTCACTCATTCCTTCAAAAGCCTAAGTACTGGCTTTAAATAGTTTTATAATCTCATAATTTGTTTTAAGTTGAATAATTTTATATTTTTAATTAAAATAGACTATAATTGAATCTTTACCTCGAGAA
>NW_018401147.1:1234-1411 GCF_002168275.2 Theobroma umbraticum | reverse complement strand
TCGAGAAAGATGAAGAAACAAGCATTTATTGGCAAGACAAGTCAATTTATAGTCTCCTATTCCTTCAAAAGTCTTATTACTCGCTTTAAATTGTTTTATAATCTCATTATTGATTTCAAGTTGAATTTTTTCACATTTTTAGTTTCAACAAACTATAATTGAATGTCTACCTTGAGA
>NW_018401147.1:1059-1186 GCF_002168275.2 Theobroma umbraticum | reverse complement strand
GTCTCTTATTCCTTCAAAAGCTTTATTACGTGCTTTAAATTATTTTATAATCTCGTAATTGATTTTAAGCTGAATTGTTTTATATTTTTAGTTAAAACAGACTATAATTGAATGCTTGTCTCTGGGA
>NW_018401147.1:475-702 GCF_002168275.2 Theobroma umbraticum | reverse complement strand
TTACTACTCTCTTTAAATTATTTTATAATCTCATAATTGATTTTAAGTTGAATTATTTTGCATATTTGGTTAGAATAGACTATAATTGAATGTTTCTCTTCAGAAACGTAAAGAAAAAGATATTCATTGGCAAAAAAAATCTATTTATAGTCATCCCTTCTCTCAAAAGCCTGATTACTGGCTTTAAATAGTTTTATAATCTCATAATTGGTTTTAAGTTGAATTTT
>NW_018401147.1:0-176 GCF_002168275.2 Theobroma umbraticum | reverse complement strand
TAATTGATTTTAAGTTGAATTGTTTTACATTTTTAGTTAAAACAGACTATAAATAAATGTTTATCTTGAGAAACATGAAGAAACAAGCATTTATTCCCAAGACAAGTCCATTTATAGTCTCATATTCCTTCAAAAATCTTATTACTCGCTTTAAATGGTTTTATAATCTCAAAATT
>NW_018401146.1:1560-4921 GCF_002168275.2 Theobroma umbraticum | reverse complement strand
TTGATTTTAAGTTGAATTTTTTACATTTTTTGTTAAAACAAACTATAATTGAATATCTGCCTCAGGAAATATATAGAAAACCCATTTATTTGGAAGAAAAGTCCATTTATAGTCTCTCATTCCTTCAAAACTCTTATTACTCACTTTAAATGGTTTTATAATCTCATAATTGATTTCAAGTTGAACTTTTTTACATTTTTACTTAAAACAGACTATAATTGAATGTCTAGCTTGAGAAACGTGAAGAAAAAAGCATTCATTGGTAAGAAAAGTCTATTTATAGTCTCTCATTCCTTCAAAAACCTTATTACTCACTTTAACTTGTTTTATTATTTCAAAATTTATTTTATGTTTAATTTTTTTATATTTTTGGTTCAAAAAGACTATAATTGAATGTCTACCTTGAGAAATGTGAAGAAAAAAGCATTCATTGACAAGAAAAGTCTATTTATAGTCACCCATTCTTTCAAAATCTTTAGTACTTACTTTAAATGGTTTTAATATCTCAAAATTAAATTTATGTTCAATTGTTTTTACATTTTTACGTAAAATAGATTATAATTGAATGTCTATCTCAAGAAAATGAAGAAAAAGGGATTCATTGCTAAGAAACTCTATTTATAGTCACCCATTCCTTCAAAAGCTCTATAACTCGCTTTAAATAATTTTATAATGTCATAATTCATTTTAGGTTGAATTTTTTTATATTTTTCATTAAAACAGATTATAATTGAATGTCTACCTGAAGAAACATAAAGAAAAAAGCATTCATTGGCAACAAAAGTCCATTTATAGTCACCCATTTTATCAAAAGTCTTATTACTCACTTTAAATCGTTTTATAATCTCATAATTGATTTTAGGTTGAATTGTTTTACATTTTTCATTAAAATACACTATAATTGAATGTCCACCTTAGGAAACATGTAGAAAAACCCATTTATTTGGAAGAAAAGTTCATTTATAGTCCCCCATTCCTTCAAAAGCCTTATTACTCACTTTAAATAGTTTTGTAATCTCATAATTGATTTCAAGTTGAATTTTTTTTACATTTTTGGTTAAAACAGACTATAATTGAATGTCTACATCAAGACACATGAAGAAAAAAGTAGTCATTGGCAAGAAAAGTCAATTTATTGTCACCCATTCCTTTAGAAGCCTTATTACTCACATTAAATAATTTTATAATCCCAAAATTGATTTTAAGTTTAATTTTTTTTACTTTTTTTGTTAAAATAGATTATAATTGAATGTTTACGTCAAGAAACGTGATGAAAAAAACATTCATTGGGAAGAAAGATCCATTTATAGTTACACATTCCTTCAAAAGCTTTATTACTCACTGTAACTGGTTTTATTATCTCAAAATTAATTTTATGTTCAATTTTTTTTTATATTTTTGGTCAAAAAAGACTATAATTGAATGTCTACCTTGAGAAATGTGAAGCAAAAAGCATTGATTGACAAGAAAAGTCTATTTATAGTCTCCTATTCCTTCAGAAGCCTTATCCCTCACTTTAAATTGTTTTATTACCTCAAAATTGATTTCATGTTTAATTTTGTTTTTATATTTTTGGCTAAAACAGACTATAATTGAAAGTCTATTTGAGAAACGTGAAGAACAAAGCATTCATTGGCAAGAAAAGTCTATTTATAATCACCCATTCCTTCAAAATCTTTAGTACTCACTTTAAATGGTTTTACTATCTCAAAATTGATTTTATGTTAAATTTTTTTGCATTTTTACATAAAATAGATTATAATTGAATGTCTACCTTGAGAAACATGAAGAAAAAGGCATTCATTAATAAGAAAGTCTATTTATAGTCACCCATTTCTTCAAAAACCCTATTACTAGCTTTAAATAGTTTTATAATGCCATAATTGATTTTAGGTTGAATCCTTTTATATTTTTGGTTAAAACAGATTATAATTTAATGTCTACCCTAAGAAACATAAAGAAAAAGGCATTCATTGGTAACAAAAGTTCATTTATAGTCACCCATTCTATCAAAAGCCTTATTACTCACTTTAAATGATTTTATAATCTCATAATTGATTTTAAGTTGAATTTTTTTACATGTTTTATTAAAATACACCATAATTGAATGTCTGCCTCAGGAAACATGTAGAAAAATCAATTTATTTAGAAGAAAAGTCCATTTATAGTTTTTCATTCCTTCAAAAGTTTTATTACTCACATAAATGGTTTTACAATCTCATAATTGATTTCAAGTTGAATTTTTATATTTTTGCACAAAACAGATTATAATTGAATGTTTATCTTGAGAAACATGAAGAATAAGGCATTCATTAGCAAGAAAGTCTATTTATAGTCATCCATTCCTTTAAAAGCTCTATTACTCGCTTTAAATAGTTTAATAATGTCATAATTGATGTTAGGTTGAATTTTTTTACATTGTAAGTTAAAATAGATTATAATTGAATGTTTACCTTGAGAAACATGAAAAAAAAGCATTCATTGGCAAGAAATTCTATTTATAGTCACCCACTCCTTCAAAAGTCCTATTACTCGCTTTAAATAGTTTTATAATGTCATAATTGATTTTAAGTTGAATTTTTTTACATTTTTCATTAAAATACACTATAATTGAATGCCTTCCTTGAGAAACATGTTGAAAAACCCATTTATTTGAAAGAAAAGCCCATTTATTGTCCCCCATTCCTTCAAAAGCCTTATTACTCACTTTAAATAGTTTTATAATCTTATAATTGATTTCAAGTTGAATTTTTTTATATTTTTGGTTACAATAGACTATAATTGAATGTCTACCTCAAGAAACGTAAAGAAAAAAGTATTCATTGACAAGAAAAATCCATTTAAAGTCAACCATTCTTTCAAAAGCCTTATTAATTTTAGGTTCAATTTTTTTTACATTTTTGGTTAAAACAAGTTATAATTGAATGTCTACCTCATCAAACATGAAGAAGAAGGCATTCATTGTTACGAAAAGTCCATTTATAGTCACCTATTCTTTCAAAAGCCTTATTACTCGCTTTAAGTTTTATATCTCATAATGACTTTAGGTTTATTTTTTTGTATTTTTCCATTAAACAGACTACCTGCCTCAGGAAATATTTAGAAAAACCTATTTATTTGGAAGAAAAGTCCATTTCTAGTCTCCTATTCTTACAAAAGCCTTACTACTTACTTTAAATGGTTTTATAATCTCATAATTAATTTTAAGTTCAATTTATTTATATTTTTGGTTAAAACAGACTATAATTAAATGTCTGCCTTGAGAAAATTAAAGAAAAATGAATTCATTGGCAAGAAAAGTCTATTAATTGTCACCCATTCCTTTAAAAGCCTTATTACTCACTTTAAATAGTTTTATAAT
>NW_018401146.1:1304-1460 GCF_002168275.2 Theobroma umbraticum | reverse complement strand
CATAATTGATTTTAAGTTGAATTTTTTTACATTTTTCATTAAAATACACTATAACTAAATGTTTTCCTCTGGAAACATGTAGAAAAACCCATTTATTTAGAATAAAAGTTCATTTATAGTTCCTCATTCCTTCAAAAGCCTTATTACTTGCATTAA
>NW_018401146.1:831-1022 GCF_002168275.2 Theobroma umbraticum | reverse complement strand
TATTACTCGCTTTAAATGGTTTTATAATGTCATAATTGATGTTAGGTTGAATTTTTTTACATTTTTTTAAAATAGATTATAATTGAATGTTTATCTCGAGAAACATGAAGAAACAAGCATTCATTGGCAAGAAAGTCTATTTATAGTCACCCATTCCTTGAAAAGCCCTATTACTCGCTTTAAATGGTTTT
>NW_018401146.1:420-821 GCF_002168275.2 Theobroma umbraticum | reverse complement strand
AATTGATTTTAAGTTGAACTTTTTACATTTTTCATTAAAATACACTATAATTGAATGCTTGCCTTGAGAAACATGTATAAAAACCTATTTATTTGGAAGAAAAGTCCATTTATCGTCCCTCATTCCTTCAAAAGTCTTATTACTCACTTTAAAGAGTTTTATAATCTCATAATTGATTTCAAGTTAAATTTTTTACATTTTTTATTAAAGCAGATTATAATTGAAAGTCTACCTTGAGAAACGTGAAGAAAAAAAGCTTTTATTAACAAGAAAAGTCCATTTATAGTGACCCATTCTTTCAAAAGCTTTATTAATTTTAGGTTTAATTTTTTTATATTTTTGGTTAAAACAAGTTATAATTGAATGTCTACCTCGTCAAACGTGATGAAAAAGGCATTCAT
>NW_018401146.1:144-300 GCF_002168275.2 Theobroma umbraticum | reverse complement strand
AATTGATTTTAAGTTGAATTTTTTGTATTTTTTTTAAAACAGACTATAATTGAATACATGCCTCGGAAAACATTTAGAAAAACCCATTTATTTGGAAGAAAAGTCTATTTATATTCTCTCATTCTTGCAAAAGCCTTATTACTCACTTTAAATGGT
>NW_018401146.1:0-134 GCF_002168275.2 Theobroma umbraticum | reverse complement strand
CATAATTGATTTTAAGTTGAATTTATTTATATTTTTAGTTAAAACGAACTATAATTGAATGTTTACCCTAAGAAAATTGAAGGAAAATGCGTTCATTAGCAAGAGAAGTCTTTTTATTATCACTCACTCCTTCA
>NW_018401145.1:2123-2336 GCF_002168275.2 Theobroma umbraticum | reverse complement strand
TGTTTTAATCAAAAATGTCAAAGAAAACTAATTAAAATGAGTAATAAAGCTTTTGAAATAATGAGTGACTATAAATGGACTTTTTTTGTCAATGAATGCCTTTTTTGCACGTTTTCCAAGATAGACATTCAATTATAATCTGTTTTAACCAAAAATGTAAAAGAATTCAACCAAAAATCAATTATGAGATTATAAAATTATTTAAAGTTAGTA
>NW_018401145.1:1645-1912 GCF_002168275.2 Theobroma umbraticum | reverse complement strand
TTAACTAAAAATGTAAAAAAATTTGACTTAAAATCAATTATGAGGTTATAAAACTATTAAAAGTGAGTAATATGGCTTTCGAGCAAATAGGTGACTATAAATGGACTTTTCTTACCAATAAATCCTTTGTTCTTCATGTTTCTCAAAGCAGGCATTCAATTATAATATGTTTTTGCCAAAAGTGTAAAAAAATTCAACTTTAAATTAATTATAATATCGTAAAACCATTTAAAGTGAGTAATAAGGCTTTCGAAGGCTTGAGCGTCT
>NW_018401145.1:1294-1473 GCF_002168275.2 Theobroma umbraticum | reverse complement strand
AGTAAATAATAAGGCTTTTGAAAGTATAGGTGGCTATTAATAGACTTTTCTTGTCAGTGAATAGCTTTTTCTTCACATGTTTTGAATCCAAACATTCGATTATACTCTGGCTTAACCAAAAATATAAAAAAATTTAACTTAGAATCAATTATGAGATTATAAAACCATTTAAAGTAAGT
>NW_018401145.1:1147-1273 GCF_002168275.2 Theobroma umbraticum | reverse complement strand
AGTGACTATAAATAGACTTTTCTTGCCAATGAATGGCTTTTGCTTTATGTTTCTTAAGGTGGACATTCAATTATAATCTGTTTACCCAAAAATAAAAAAAAAGTCAACTTAAAATCAATTATGAGA
>NW_018401145.1:969-1137 GCF_002168275.2 Theobroma umbraticum | reverse complement strand
ATTTAAAGCAAGTAATAAGACCTTCAAGGGCTTGGATGACTATAAATGGGCTTTTCTTGTCAATAAATGAATTTTTATTCATGTTTCTTGAGGTAAACATTCAATTATAATCATTTGAAATTAAAAATGTAAAAGAATTCAAGCTAAAATCAATGATGGAATTATCAA
>NW_018401145.1:517-641 GCF_002168275.2 Theobroma umbraticum | reverse complement strand
TAAATGTACTTCTCTTACCAATGAATGCCTTTTTCTTCATGTTTTTCGAGGTAGATATTTAATTATAATCTGTTTTAACCAAAAATTTAAAAAAATTTAACTTAAAATCAATTATGAGATTATA
>NW_018401145.1:124-350 GCF_002168275.2 Theobroma umbraticum | reverse complement strand
AATGTAAAAAAATTTAACTTAAAATCAATTATGAGATTATAAAACGATTTAAAGAAAGTAATAAGGCTTTCGAAAGTATGGGTGGCTATTAAAAGACTTTTCTTATTAATGAATAGCTTGTTCTTTATGTGTTCCAAATCCAAATATTCAATTATAATTTGGTTAACCAAAATGTTAAAAAATTTAACTTAAAATCAATTATGAGATTATAAAACCATTTGAAGCA
>NW_018401145.1:0-114 GCF_002168275.2 Theobroma umbraticum | reverse complement strand
CTTTTGATGAAATATGTGACTATAAATGGACTTTTCTTATCAATAAATGGCTTCGTCTTTACGTTTCTCAAGGTGGACATTTATCTATAATCTGTTTTAACTAAAAATGTAAAA
>NW_018401144.1:1540-1679 GCF_002168275.2 Theobroma umbraticum | reverse complement strand
TTACCTTAATAAATGTTGCTGGTTTTTCTTAAGAGCATTTGTGGATAGCATAAGTAGTAGAAACCATAGGAAATTGTGGATGCGATGTTTTTAAAGTGATTTGGATATATCTATAGATAAGCTATATATGTAAAGAGTT
>NW_018401144.1:1238-1349 GCF_002168275.2 Theobroma umbraticum | reverse complement strand
TTGGAATAAAATATTTTGTACATGATAAAATAATAATTAAATAATAATATTATTGTTGGGGATAGATTAGCAAGTTAAAATGTGATTTGGAAGTGAACCGGGGCAAAGTGA
>NW_018401144.1:897-1115 GCF_002168275.2 Theobroma umbraticum | reverse complement strand
ATTAGTCATGGAGGAGGATTATATGACTAATCTAAGTGAGGGAGACGGCGCAAGAAAGAATTTTGAAAAAAAAAACGCCGTTAATGGGACCTGCATGACTTTATTAAATAGAGCATAAACGAGTAAGTATATATTCAAATATTATGGTGACACCTTGATGGGATGCAAACCTTCTATTATATCTGTACACATGTAAAGGAAGGAAAATAGAAGGAAAT
>NW_018401144.1:754-864 GCF_002168275.2 Theobroma umbraticum | reverse complement strand
GTAAATAAAGAAAAGTTTGAGGACTTATGTGTAATTTTTAATATTTGAAGTTAATGGGGAACATGTGAGACCTCAACCATGTGAAGTAAAAGAAAGAATAAGATTAAAAT
>NW_018401144.1:368-493 GCF_002168275.2 Theobroma umbraticum | reverse complement strand
GGTGGCGGATGGAAGGCAATTAAGATAGATTTTGGACCAATGAGCAAAAGAGATCATTTGGGCATGAAATGTGAGTGAGGAATGAGTTGATCCAATAAGAATAAGGAACAAATAAAGGATTGAAA
>NW_018401144.1:0-129 GCF_002168275.2 Theobroma umbraticum | reverse complement strand
GTTGCTAAGGTTTTTTGCCTTGTACTTTTACCACATAAAAGAAAAGGAAACAAGCCAAAAAGGCATGAAGTTTTCGGCAATCCGCCCATGAGAGAAAGTAAAAAGAAAAAGGAAGAAAAATAAGGTAAA
>NW_018401143.1:1446-1572 GCF_002168275.2 Theobroma umbraticum | reverse complement strand
ACATTTTTAGTTAAAATAGACTATAATTCAATGTCTACTTCGAGAAACGTGAAGCAAAAATTATCCATTAGTAGGAAAAGTCCTTTTATAGTCACCCATTCCTTCAAAAGCCTTATTACTCGCTTT
>NW_018401143.1:824-991 GCF_002168275.2 Theobroma umbraticum | reverse complement strand
TTTATAAACTCATAATTGATTTTAAGTTGACTTTTTTTACATTTTTCATTAAAAGAAAAAATAATTGAATGCCTACTTCAAGAAACGTGGAGAAAAAGCTCTTCATTGAAAAGAAAAGTCCATTTAGAGTCATCAATTCCTTCAAAAGCCTTATTACTCGTTTTAAA
>NW_018401143.1:675-814 GCF_002168275.2 Theobroma umbraticum | reverse complement strand
ATCTCATAATTGATTTTAAGTTAAATTTTGTTATATTTTGGATTAAAATAGACTATAATTGACTGTCTATCTTGTGAAACATGGTAAAAAGGCATTCATTGACAAGAAAAGTCCATTTATAGTCACTCATTCCTTCAAA
>NW_018401143.1:261-446 GCF_002168275.2 Theobroma umbraticum | reverse complement strand
GATTTTAAGTTAAATTTTTTTATATTTTTTATTAAAACATACTATAATTGAATGCCTGCCTCAAGAAACGCATAGAAAATACCATTCATCGAGAAGAAAAGTCCATATAGAGTTACCCAATCCTTCAAAACCCTTATTACTCGCTTTAAAATGTTTTATAATCTCATAATTGATTTTAAGTTGAA
>NW_018401143.1:0-161 GCF_002168275.2 Theobroma umbraticum | reverse complement strand
ATAGTCACCAATTCCTTCAAAAGTCTTATTACTCGCTTTAAATTCTTTTATAATCTTATAATTGATTTTAAGTTAAATTGTTTTATATTTTTGATTAAAACAGACCATAATTGAATGTTTACCTTGCGAAATATGAAGAAAAGGCATTCATTGACAAAAAA
>NW_018401142.1:2251-2345 GCF_002168275.2 Theobroma umbraticum | reverse complement strand
CAACTTAAAATCAATTATGGCATTACAAAACCATTTAAAGCAAGTAATAAGACTGTTGAAGGTATGAGTGACTATAAATGGACTTTTCTTGCCA
>NW_018401142.1:2119-2241 GCF_002168275.2 Theobroma umbraticum | reverse complement strand
TTTTTTTCATATTTCTCGAGGTAAACATTCAATTATAATCTGTGCTAACCAAAAGTATAAAAAAATTCAACCTACAATCAATTATGAGATTATAAAACCATTTAAAGTGAGTAATAAGGCTT
>NW_018401142.1:1548-1775 GCF_002168275.2 Theobroma umbraticum | reverse complement strand
GTGACTATAAATGGACTTTTCTTATCAATAAATGCCTTTTTCTTCATATTTCTCAAGCTAGACATTTAATTATAATCTATTTCAATAAAAAATGTAAAACAATTTGAACTTAAAATTAATTTTTAAATTATAAAACCATTGAAAATGAGTGATAAGGCTTTTAAAGAAATGGTTGATTATAAATGGAGTTTTATTACCAATGGATACCTTTTTCTTCATGTTTCCTA
>NW_018401142.1:1456-1538 GCF_002168275.2 Theobroma umbraticum | reverse complement strand
TCAATCATAAACTGTTCTTACCAAAAATGTCAAAAAGTTCAACCTAAAATCAATTATGAGATTATAAAATCGTTTAAAGTGA
>NW_018401142.1:1302-1446 GCF_002168275.2 Theobroma umbraticum | reverse complement strand
TTTTAAAGGAATGGGTAACTATAAATAGACTTTTCTTGCCAATTAATGCATTTTTCTTCACGTTTGTCAAGGTAAACATTCAATTATGATATTATAAAACTATTTAAAGTGAGTAATAAGGCTTTAAAAGGAATGGGTGACTAT
>NW_018401142.1:989-1183 GCF_002168275.2 Theobroma umbraticum | reverse complement strand
ATTTAACCAAAAACGTACAAAGAATTCAAATTCAAATCAATTTTGAGATTATAACACCATTTAAACTGCGTGATAAGGCTATTGAAGGAATGGGTAACTATAAGTGGGCATTTCCTATTAATGAATGCCTTTTTTTTTACGTTTCTCAAGGTAGAGATTCAATTATAGTCTGTTCTAACAAAAAATGTATAAAA
>NW_018401142.1:609-818 GCF_002168275.2 Theobroma umbraticum | reverse complement strand
AATTATAATATGTTTTAATCAAAAATGTAAAAACATTTGAACTTAAAATCAATTTTCAGATTATAAAACTATTTAAAGGGAGTAATAGGGCTTTTGAAGGAATAAGTGACAATAAATAGACTTTTCTTGCCAATGAATGGCTTTTTCTTTAGGTTCCGCATGGTAGACATTCAATTATAATCTGTTCTAACCAAAAATGTCAAAAAATT
>NW_018401142.1:136-512 GCF_002168275.2 Theobroma umbraticum | reverse complement strand
AAGGCTTTTGAAAAAAATAGGTGACTATAAATGGAGTGTTCTTGCCAATGAATGCCTTTTTCTCCATGTTTCTGAAGGTAGACATTCAATTATAGTTTATTTAAGCAAAAATGTGCAAAGTATTCAAATTTAAATCAATTTTGAGATTATAAAACCATTTAAACTGAGTAATACGGCCCTTGAACGAATGAGGGACTATAATTGGGCATTTCTTCCAAATGAAAGCCTCTTTTTTTATGTTTCTTAAGGTAGACATTCAATTATTGTCTGTTTCAGCAAAAAATGTAAAAAAATTCAATCGAAAATCAATTATGGCATTACAAAACCATTTAAAGCGAGTAATAACACTTTTAAAGGTATGGGTGACTATAAATAG
>NW_018401142.1:0-126 GCF_002168275.2 Theobroma umbraticum | reverse complement strand
CCAATGAATGCTTTTTTCTTCATGTTTCTTCAAGTGGAAATTCAATTCTAGTCTGTTTGAACCAAAAATGTAAAAAAAAAAATTCAACTTAAAATCAATTATGGTATTACAAAACCATTTAAAGCG
>NW_018401141.1:1006-1116 GCF_002168275.2 Theobroma umbraticum | reverse complement strand
AAGAAATCCACTACCAGAAGGTGCCTGGACCTCAATCAAATTAAAGGGCTAAATCTAATTGTATTCCTTTCAGGACAATTTATTTTAAATGATATGGAAATGCTACCTCA
>NW_018401141.1:0-180 GCF_002168275.2 Theobroma umbraticum | reverse complement strand
TTCTTTTTAAATTATTTTTATTTGTTATCATTGTTCTCGGGAGACTTCAATGTTTAGATATCTAAAGGTTTGCTCTTTAAATGCAAGGGATGTGTTAATTCTGTAGAGCTATAAATAAAAAAGAATTTGTTTCTTTAATTTCTTTCAATTAATAATTTATCATTTTTTAGTTAGAGGCAA
>NW_018401140.1:0-4151 GCF_002168275.2 Theobroma umbraticum | reverse complement strand
TCACTTAAAATAGTTTTATAATCTCATAATTGATTTTAGGTTAAATTTTCTTACGTATTTGGTTAAAACGGGTTACAATTGAGTGTCTAACTCAAAAAACATGAATAAAAAGCCTTTCATTGAGTAGAAAAGTCCATTTATAGTCGCCCATACTTTCGAAAGGCTTATTACTCACTTTATATAGTTTTATAATCCCATAATTGATTTTAGGTTGAATTTTTTTATCTCTTTAGTTAAAAAAGATTATAATTTATTGTCTGCCTTGAGAAACGTGAAAAAAAAAAGTCATTCAATGACCAGAAAAGCCCATTTATAGTCACTCAAGCCTTCGAAAGCCTTATTACTCACTTTAAATGATTTTATACTCTCATAATTAATTTTAAGTTAAATTTTTTTACTTTTTTTATTAAAATATATTATAATTGAATGTCTGCCTCAGAGAACATGGAGCAAAAGCCATCCATTGATATGAAAAATCCATTTATAGTTAGTCAAACCTTTGAAAGCCTTATTACATGCTTTAAATGGCTTTGTAATCTCATAATTGATTTTTAGTTGAATTTTTTTACATATTTGGTTAAAACAGATTATAATTGAATGTTTACATGGGAAACGTAAAGACAAAGCCATTCATTGACAGGAAAAGTCTATTTATAGTCACCAATGCCTTTAAAAGCCTTATTACTTGCTTTAAATGGTTTTACAATCTCATAATTAATTTTAAGCTGAATTGTTTTACATTTTTCGATAAAATTGATTATGATTGACTGTTTGTCTTGAGAAATGTGAAGAAAAAGCCATTCATTGACAAGAGAAGTCCATTTATAGTCACTCATACCTTCAAAAGCCATATTACTCGCTTTAAATGATTTTATTGTCTCATAATTAATTTTATGTTGAATTTTTTTACATTTTTAGTTAAAACAAATCATAATTGAATGTTTGACTTATGAAAAACTTGAAGAAAGATCTATTTATTGACAAGAAAAGCCCATTTATAGACATCCAAGCCTTCAAAAGCCTTATTACTCGCTTTCAATGGTTTATAATAAGGTAATTGATTTTCAGTTGAGCTTTTTCACTTTTTTGATTAAAATAGATTATAATTAAATTTTTGCCTTAGGAAATGTGAAGTAAAAGGCATTCATTGGTAAAAAAAGTCTATTTATAGTCACTCATGACTTCAAAGGCCTTATTACTCGCCTTAAATGGTTTTGTAACCTCAAAATCGATTTTAAGTTGAATGTTTTTGCATTTTTATTAAAATAGATTATAATTGAATGTTTGCCTCAAGAAACGTGAAGAGAAACCCATTCCTTGGCAAGAATAGACCATTTATAGTCATCCAACACTTCAAAAGCCTTATTACTCGCTTTAAATAGTTTTATATCCTCATAATTGATTTTAAGTTGAATGTTTTAACATTTTGGGCTAAAACATATTATAATTGTATGTTTACCTTGAAAAACATGAAGAAAAAACCATTCATTGATAAAAAAAGTTCATTTATAGTCACCCATTCCTTCAAAAGCCTTACTACTCACTTCAAATGGTTTTATAATCTCATAATTGATTTTAGGTTGAATTTTCTTACATATTTGGGTAAAACAGATTACAATTGAGTGTCTACCCTAAAAACCATGAAGAAAAAGCCATTCATTGACAAGAAAAGTCCATTTATAGTCACCCATGCCTTCGAAAAGCTTATTACTCGCTTTATATGTTTTTATAATCCCATAATTGATTTTAGTTTAAATTTTTTAATCTTTTTAGTTAAAAAAGATTATAAACTAGTTTTATAATCTCATAATTGATATTAAGTTGAATTTTCTTACATATTTGGTTAAAACAGATTACAATTAAGTGTCTACCTTGAAAACCGTGAAGAAAAAGTCATTTATTGACAAGAAAAGATCATTTATAGTCACTCATGCCTTCGAAAGGCTTATTACTCGCTTTATATGTTTTTATAATCACCTAATTGATTTTAGGTTGAATTTTTTAAGCTTTTTAGTTAAAAAAGATTATAATTGATTATCTGCCTTGAGAAACATGCAGAGAAAGCCATTCAATGACAAGAAAAGCCCATTTATAGTCACCTAAGCCTTCGAAAGCCCTATTGCTCGCTTTAGATGGTTTTATCATCTCATAATTGATTTTAAGTTAAATTTTTTTACTTCTTTTATTAAAATCTATTATAATTGAATGTTTGCCTTATGGAACATAGAGCAAAAGCCATCCATTGATATGAAAAGTATATTTATAATCAGTCAAACCTTCGAAAGCCTTATTACACGCTTTAAATAGTTTTGTAATCTCATAATTGATTTTTAGTTGAATATTTTTACATTTTTGGTTAAAACATATTATAATTGAATGTTTACATGGGAAACGTAAAGACAAAGCCATTCATTGACAAAAGAAGTCTATTTATAGTGACCCATACCTTCGAAACCCTTATTACTCGCTTTAAATAGTTTTACAATTTCATAATTGATTTTAGGCTGAATTGTTTTACATTTTTGGATAAAACATATTATGATTGACTGTCTGTCTCAAGAAACATGAAGAAAAAGCCATTCATTGATAAGAGAAGTCCATTTATAGTCACTCATACCTTCAAAAGCCTTATTACTTACTTTAAATGATTTTACAGTCTCATAATTGATTTTAGGTTGAATTTTTTTACATTTTTGGTTAAAACATATCATAATTGAATGTTTGACTTCGGGGAAACTTGAAGAAAAACTCATTCACTGACAAGAAAAGCCCATTTATAGACATCTAAGCCTTCAAAAGCCTGACTACTTGCTCTCAATAGTTTTATAATCTCGTAATTGATTTTAAGTTGAACTTTTTCACTTTTTTGATTAAAATAGATTATAATTGAATGTCTGCCTTAAGAAATATGAAGGAAAAGTCATTTTTTAGCAAGAAAAGTTAATTTATAGTCAGCCAAGCATTCGAAGGCCTTAGTACTCGCTTTAAATGGTTTTATAACCTTACAATTGATTTTATGTTGAATAGTTTTTTATATTTTTGGCTAAAACAAATTATTATTGAATGTTTTCTTAGGAAAATGTGAAGTAAAAGCCATTCATTACCAAGGACAGCCCATTTATAGTCATCCATTTCTTCAAAACCCTTATTACTACATTTAAATGGTTTTACAATCTTGTAATTGATTTTAGGTTAAATTTTCTTATATTTTTGGTTAAAATAGATTATAATTGAGTGTCTGTATCAGGGGACATAAAGAAAAAGTCATTCATTGACAAGAAATATCCATTTATAGCACCTATGCTTTCGAAAGCCTTATTACCGACTTTAAATGATTTTATAATCTCATAATTAATTTTAAGTTGAATTTTTTATGTTTTTGGTTAAAATAGATTCTAATTAAATTTCTACTTTTAGAAACATAAAGAAAAGTCATTCATTCGCAAGAAATGTCCATTATAGTCACCCATGCCTTCGAAAGCCGTATTACGCATTTTAAATAGTTTTATAATCTCATAATTAATTTTAGGTTGAGTTTTTTTTAGATTTTTAGTTCAAATATATATAATTCACTATTTACTTTTAGAAACGTTAAAAAAAAACCATTCATTGTCAAAAAAAGTTTATTTATAGTCACCCAAACTTTCGAAAGCTTTATTATCATTTATGGTCTTATAATCTCATAATTGATTTTATGAGACATTTTTGGTTAAAATTTATTATGATTGAATGTTTTCCTTGAGAAACGTGAAGCAAAAGCCATCCATTGGTACAAAAAGTCAATTTATAGTCACTCAACCCTTCGAAAGCCTTATTACTCACTTTGAATGGTTTTATAATCTCATAATTGATTTTAAGCTGAATTTTTTTATATTTTTAGTTAAAACAGATTATCATTGAATGTTTGTCTTGAAAAACATGAAAGAAAAGGCATTCATTGAGAAGAAAAGTTCATTTATACTCACCCATTCCTTCAAAAGCCTTATTACTTACTTTAAAGGATTTTGTAATCTCATAATTGATTTTAAGTTGAATTTTTTACAATTTTGGTTAAAATTTATTATCACGGAATGTTTTTCATGAGAAACATGAAGCAAAAGTCATCCATTGACACAAAAGTCCATTTATAGTCACTCCAACTTTCGAAAGCC
>NW_018401139.1:5528-5747 GCF_002168275.2 Theobroma umbraticum | reverse complement strand
CTCGCTTTAAATGGTTTTATAATCTCATAATTGATTTTAAGTTGAATTTTTTAATATTTTTTGTTAAAGTGGAGTATAATTGATTGTCTGCCTTGAAAAATATGAAAGAAAAGGTATTTATTGACAAGAAAAGTTCATTTATACTCACCCATTTTTTCAAAGGCCTTATTACTCAGTTTAAAGGGTTTTGTAATCTCATAATTAATTTTAAGTTGAATT
>NW_018401139.1:3797-5518 GCF_002168275.2 Theobroma umbraticum | reverse complement strand
TTTGATTAAAACAGATTATAGTTGAATGTTTGCAGTGGGAAACTTGAAGACAACGCCATTTATTGGCTAGGAAGGTCAATTTATAGTCAACCAAGCCTTCGAAGGCCTTAGTACTCACTTTAAATGATTTTATAAACTTATAATTGATTTTAAGTTGAATTCTTTTTTTTTATTTTTAGTCAAAAGAAAATATAATTGAATGTTTTCCTAGGAAAATTTGAAGTAAAAGCCATTCATTACCAAGGAAAGCCTATTTATAGTCACCAATTTTTTCAAAAACCTTATTACTATTTTTGAATAGTTTTACAATATCATAATTGATTTTAAGTTGAATTTTTTTACATTTTTTGTTAAAATTTATTATCATTTAATGTTTGCCATGAGAAACGTGAAGCAAAAGCCATCCATTGGTACAAAAAGTCCATTTATAGTCACTCAAGCCTTCGAAAGCCTTATTACTCGCTTTAAATGATTTTATAATCTCATAATTGATTTTAAGTTAAATATTTTAATATTTTTGGTTAAAGTAGAGTATAATTAATTGTCTGCCTTGAAAAATATGAAAGAAAAGGTATTCGTTGACAAGAAAAGTTCATTTACACTCATCCATTTTATTAAAGGCCTTATTACTCACTTTAAATGGTTTTATAATCTCATAATTGATTTTAAGTTGAATTTTTTAATATATTTGGTTAAAGTAGAGTATAATTGATTGTCTACCTTGAAAAAGATGAAAGAAAAGATATTTATTGACAAGAAAATTTCATTTATACTCACCCATTTTTTCAAATACCTTATTACTCAGTTTAAAGGGTTTTGTAAGCTCATAATTAATTTTAAGTTGAATTTTTTTATATTTTTTATTAAAATAGATTATAGTTGAATGTTTGCAGTCGGAAACGTGAAGAAAAAGCTATTTATTGGCAAGAAAGGTCAATTTATAGTCAGCCAAACCTTCGAAGGCCTTAGTACTCACTTTAAATGGTTTTATAACCTTATAATTGATTTTAAGTTGAATTCTGTTTTTAAAATTTTTAGTCAAAATAAATTATAATTGAATGTTTTCCTAGGAAAATGTAAAGTAAAAGCCATTCATTACCAAGGAAAGTCTATTTATAATCACCCATTTCTTCAAAAGCCTTATTACTACTTTTGAATGGTTTACAATATCATAATTGATTCTAAGTTAAATTTTTTTACATTTTTCATTAAAATTTATTATCATTTAATGTCTTCCATGAGAAACGTGAAGCAAAAGCCATCCATTGGTACAAAAAGTCCATTTATAGTCACTCAAGCCTTCGAAAGCCTTATTACTCGCTTTAAATGATTTTATAATCTCATAATTGATTTTAAGTTGATTTTTTTTTATATTTTTAGTTAAAGTAGAGTATAATCGATTGTCTGCCTTGAAAAACATGAAAGAAACGGTATTCATTGACAACAAAAGTTTATTTATACTCATCCCTTTTTTTAAAGGCTTTATTACTCACTTTAAAGGGTTTTGTAATCTCATAATTGATTTTAAATTGAATTTTTTTTACATTTTTAGTTAAAACAGATTATAGTTGAATGTTTGCAGTAGGAAACGTGAAGACAAAGCCATTTACTGACAAGAAAAGTCTATTTATAGTTGTCCATTTCTTTGAAGGCCTTATTACTCGTTTTAAATAGATTTATAATCTCATAATTGATTTTAGGTTGAATTTTTTTATATTTTT
>NW_018401139.1:3242-3466 GCF_002168275.2 Theobroma umbraticum | reverse complement strand
CATTTACAAACAAGAAAAGTCCATTTATAGTTGCCCATTTCTTCGAAGGCCTTACTACTCGCTTTAAATGGATTTATAATCTCATAATTGATTTTAGGTTGAACTCTTTTTTACATTTTTAGTTAAAACAGATTATAATTGATTGTTTGCCATGGGAAACATGAAGACATAGCCATTCATTGACAAAAAAAGTCCATTTATAGTCACCCATTCCTTCGAAAGCC
>NW_018401139.1:3090-3232 GCF_002168275.2 Theobroma umbraticum | reverse complement strand
CTTTAAATGATTTTATAATCTCATAATTGATTTTAGGTTGAATTTTTTAATAATTTTGATTAAAACATGTTATAATTAAGTGTCTGTCTTAGGAAATGTGAAGAAAACACTATTCATTGGCAAGAAAAGTCCATTTATAGTC
>NW_018401139.1:2933-3080 GCF_002168275.2 Theobroma umbraticum | reverse complement strand
TCAAAAGCCTTATTACTAACTTTAAATGGTTTTCTAATCTCTTAATTGATTTTAAGTTGAACTTTCTTACTTTTTTTTATTAAAATATATTATAATTGAATGTTTGCCTTAAGAAACCTGGAGTTAAAGCCATCCATTGATATCAAA
>NW_018401139.1:2394-2738 GCF_002168275.2 Theobroma umbraticum | reverse complement strand
TTTAAGTTGAATTGTTTTACATTTTTTATTAAAAGAGATTATAATTGAATATTTGCCTTAGGAAACGTGAAGTAAAAGACATTTACTGGTAAGAAAAGTCCATTTATAGTCACCCATGAGTTTAAAAATTATATTACTCAGTTTAAATGGTTTTGTAACCTCAAAATCGATTTTAAGTTGAATATTTTTATATTTTTGTTAAAATAGATTATGATTGAATGTTTGCCTCAAGAAATGTGAAGAGAAACCCATTCATTGGCAAGAATAGCCCATTTATAGTCACCCAAGATTTCAAAAGCCTTATTACTCGCTTTAAATAGTTTTATAACCTCATAATTAATTTT
>NW_018401139.1:2023-2235 GCF_002168275.2 Theobroma umbraticum | reverse complement strand
AATGGTTTTATAATCTCATAATTGATTTTAGGTTGAATTTTCTTACATATTTGGTTAAAACATATTACAATTGAGTATCTATCTTGAAAAACGTGAAGAAAAAGTCATTCATTAACAAGAAAAGTCAATTTATAGTTACTCATGCCTTCGAAAGGCTTATTACTCGCTTTATATAGTTTTATAATCCCATAATTGATTTTAGGTTGAATTTT
>NW_018401139.1:353-2013 GCF_002168275.2 Theobroma umbraticum | reverse complement strand
TAGTTAAAACAGATTGTAATTATTTGTTTACTTTGAGAAACGTGAAGAGAAAGCCATTCAATGACAAGAAAAGCCTATTTATAGTCACCCAAGCCTTCGAAAGCCTTATTACTCGTTTTAAATGGTTTTATAAACTCATGGATATTTTAAGTTGAATTTTTTTACTTCTTTTATTAAAATCTATTATAATTGAATGTCTACCTTGGGAAACGTGGAGCAAATGTCATCCATTGATATGAAAAGTCCATTTATAGACAGTCAAACCTTCGAATACCTTATTACACCCACCCTTTAAATAGTTTTGTAGTCTCATAATTGATTTTTAGTTGACTTTTTTTATATTTTTGATTAAAACAGATTATAATTGAATGTCTACATGGGAAATGTAAATACAAAGCCATTCATTGACAAAACAAATCTATATATAGTCATTATACCTTCAAAAGCCTTATTACTAGATTTCAATGGTTTTATGGTTTCATAATTAATTTTAGGCTGAATTTTTTTACATTTTTGGTTAAAACATCTCATAATTGAATGTTTGACTTCGGAAAAATTTGAAGAAAAATCCATTCATTGACAAGAAAAGTCCATTTATAGACATCTAAGCCTTTAAAAGCCTTATCACTCTCTCTCAATAGTTTTATAATCTCGTAATTGATTTTAAGTTAAAGTTTTTCACTTTTTTGCTTAAAATAGATTGTAATTGAATGTTTGCTTGGAGAAACAATGAAACAAAAGCCATTCTTGGCAAGAAAAGTCAATTTATAGTCAACCAAGCTTTCGAAGGCCATAGTATTCTCTTTAAATAGTTTTATAACCTCATAATCGATTTTATGTTGAATTGTTTTTATATTTTTGGTTAAAACAAATTATAATTGAATGTTTTCTTAGGGAAATGTGAAGTAAAAGCCATTCATTGCCAAAACAAATCTATTTATAGTCACTTATACCTTCAAAAGCCTTATTACTCGATTTTAATGGTTTTATGGTTTCATAATTAATTTTAGGCTGAATTTTTTTACATTTTTGGTTAAAACATATCAAATTGAATGTTTGACTTTGGAAAAATTTGAAGAAAAATCCATTCATTGACAAGAAAAGCCCATTTATAGACATCTAAGCCTTCAAAAGCCTTATTACTCTCTCTCAATAGTTTTATAATCTCGTAATTGATTTTAAGTTAAAGTTTTTCACTTTTTTGCTTAAAATAGATTATAATTGAATGTTTGTTTTGAGAAACATGAAACAAAAGCCATTCTTGGCAAGAAAAGTCAATTTATAGTCAGCCAAGCTTTCGAAGGCCTTAGTATTCTCTTTAAATAGTTTTATAACCTTATAATCGATTTTATGTTGAATTGTTTTTATATTTTTGGTTAAAACAAATTATAATTGAATGTTTTCTTAGGGAAATATGAAGTAAAAGTCATTCATTGCCAAGGACAGTCCATTTATAGTCACCCATTTCTTCAAAACCCTTATTACTATATTTCAATGGTTGTACAATCTTATTATTGATTTTAGGTTGAATTTTCTTACATTTTTGGTTAAAATAGATTATAATTGAATGTCTGTATCGGGAACCATAAAGAGAAAGTCATTCATTGACAAGAAATATCCATTTATAGTCACCTATACCTTCGAAAGCCTTATTACTCAC
>NW_018401139.1:0-343 GCF_002168275.2 Theobroma umbraticum | reverse complement strand
TTTATAACCTCATAATTGATTTTTAGTTGAATTTTCTTACATTTTTCTTAAAAAAAATTATAATTGAATGTTTGCTTAGTGAAACATGAAGAAAAAGACATTCATTGGCAAAGAAAGTTCATTTATATTCACCCCTTCCTTCACAAGCCTTGTTACTCCCTTTAATGGTTTTATTATCTCATAATTGATTTTAGGTTGAATTTTCTTACATTTTTTGTTAAAATAAGTTATAATTGAGTTTCTATCTTAGGAAACTTAAAGAAAAAACCATTCATTCACAAGAAATATGCATTTATAGTCACCCATGCCTTCAAAAGCATTATTACTCACTTTAAATGGTTTT
>NW_018401138.1:0-2742 GCF_002168275.2 Theobroma umbraticum | reverse complement strand
ACTCGCTTTAAATGATTTTATAACCTCATAATTGATTTTGAGTTGAGTTTTTTTACATTTTTGGTTAAAACATATTATAATTAAATGTTTGCTTGGGAAAACATGAAGAAAAACCATTCATTGGCAAAGAAAGTCCATTTATAGCCCATTTCTTCTAAAGCCTTATTACTCCTTTTAAATAGTTTTATAATCTCATAATTGATTTTAGGTTGAATTTCTTACAATTTTTGTTAAAATAGATTATAATTGAGTGTCTATATCAAGAAACATGAAGAAAAAGCCATTCATGGACAAAAAATGTCCATTTATAGTCACCTATACGTTCGAAAGCCTTATTACTCGCTTTAAATAGTTTTATAATCTCATAATTGATTTTAAGTTGAATTTTTTATGTTTGTGATTAAAACAGATTCTAGTTGAATTTTTACCTTGAGAAACGTAAAGAAAAAGCCATTCATTGACAAGAAATGTCCATTTGTAGTCACCCATACCTTCGAAAGTCTTATTACGCACATTAAATAGTTTTATAATCTCATAATTAATTTTAAGTTAAATTATTTTTAGATTTTTTATTAAAATAGATTATAATTGACTGTCTGCCTTGAGAAACGTGAAGAAAAAATCATTCATTGTCATGAAAAGTTCATTTATAGTCACCCAAACCTTCGAAAGCTTTATTACATACTTTAAATGGTCTTATAATCTCATAATTGATTTTATTTTACATTTTTTGTTAAAATTTATTATCATTGAATATCTACCTTGAGAAACGTAAAGCAAAAGCCATCCATTGGGATAAAAAGTCTATTTATATGCCATTCCTTCAAAAGCCTTATTACTCGCTTTAAATGGTTTTATAATTTCATAATTGATTTTAGGTTAAATTTTCTTACATTTTTTGTTAAAATAGATTATAATTTAGTGTCTGTATTAGAAAATGTGAAGAAAAAGCCATTCATTGATAAGAAATGTTTATTTATAATCACCCATGCCTTCGAAAGCCTTATTACTCGCTTTAAATGATTTTATAATCTCATAATTGATTTTAAGTTGAATTTTTTATATTTTTAGTTAAAATAGATTCTAATTGAATGTCTGCCCTAGGAAACATAAAGAAAAAGCCATTCATTGACAAGAAATGTCCATTTGTAGCCACCCATGCCTTCGAAAGCCTTATTACGTGCTTTAAACGGTTTTGTAATTTCATAATTGATTTTAGGCTGAATTGTTTTTTAATTTTTAGTTAAAATAGATTATAGTTGACTGTCTATCTCAAGAAATGTAATGAAAAAGCTATTCATTGACAAGAAATGTCCATTTATAGTCACTCATACCTTCGAAAGCCTTATTACTCGCTATAAATGGTTTCATAATCTCATAATTGATTTTAGGTTGAATTTGTTTTAGATTTTTAGTTAAAATAGATTACAATTAACTATCTGCCTCAAGAAACATGAAGAAAAATCATTCATTGACAATAAATGTCTATTTATAGTCACCCATTCCTTCGAAAGCTTTATTACTCGCTTTAAATGGTTTTATAATCTCATAGTTGATTTTAGGTTAAATTGTTTTACATTTTTGGTTCAAACAGATTATAATTAACTATTTGCCACAACAAAACATGAAGATAAAGCCATTTATTGAGAAAAAAAAGTACATTTATAGTCACCTATGCCTTTAAAAGCCTTATTACTCGCTTTAAATGCTTTTATAATCTTATAATTGATTTTAGCTTGAATATTTTTATATTTTTGATTAAAATATATAATAATTAAATGTTTATCTCAAGAAACGTGAAGAAATACTTATTCATTCACAAGAAAAGTCCGTTTATAGTCGCCCATGCCTTCAAAAGCCTTATTACACGCTCTAAATAGTTTTATAATCTCAAAATTGATTTTATGTTGAATTTTCTTACAATTTGGGTTAAAACATATTATAATTGAATGTTTGCTTAGGGAAACATGAAGAAAAAGCTATTCATTCATAAAGAAAGTCCATTTATAGCCACCTATTCTTTTAAAAGCCTTACTACTCTCTTCAAATGGTTTTATAATCTCATAATGGATTTTAAGTTGAATTTTCTTACATTTTTAGTTAAAATAGATTATAAATGAGTGTCTGTATTGGAAAACATGAAGAAAAAGCCATTCATTGATAAGAAATGTTCATTTATAGTCACCCATGCCTTCGAAAGCCTTATTACTCACTTTAAATGATTTTATAATCTCATAATTGATTTAAGTTGAATTTTTTATATTTTTGGTTAAAACAGATTCTAATTAAATGTCTGCCTTGCGAAACATGAAGAAAAAGCCATTCATTGACAAGAAATGTCCATTTGTAATCACCCACGCCTTCGAAAGCTTTATTACGTGCTTTAAATGGTTTTATAATCTCATAATTGATTTTAGGTTGAATTGGTTTTTAATTTTTAGTTAAAATAGATTATAGTTGATTGTTTACCTCAAGAAATGTAAAGAAAAAGCCATTTATTGACAAGAAATGTCCATTTATAGTCACCTATGCCTTCATAAGCCTTATTACTCGCTATAAATGGTTTTATAATCTCATAATTGATTTTAGGTTGAATTGTTTTTGGATTTTTTGTTAAAATAGATTATAATTAACTGTTTGCCTTAAGAAATGTGAAGAAAAAACCATTCATTGACAAGAAATGTCCTTTTATAGCACTCATTCTTTCGAAAGCCTTATTACTCGCTTTAAATGATTTTATAA
>NW_018401137.1:1803-1918 GCF_002168275.2 Theobroma umbraticum | reverse complement strand
TAGTCACCCATTCCTTCAAAAGTCTTATTACTCGCTTTAAATGGTTTTCTAGTCACATAACTGATTTTAAGTTCAATTTTTTTTTACTTTTTTCATTAAAACAGAGTATAATTGA
>NW_018401137.1:1640-1755 GCF_002168275.2 Theobroma umbraticum | reverse complement strand
TTGAAGTTTTTTACATTTTTGATTAAAATAGATAATAATTGAATGTTTATCTTGCGAAACATGAAGAAAAGAGCATTCATTGGCAAGAAAAGTCCATTTATAGTCGCCCATTCCT
>NW_018401137.1:801-971 GCF_002168275.2 Theobroma umbraticum | reverse complement strand
CAAGAAAAGTCCATTTATAGTCACCTATTCATTCAAAAGCCTAATTACAAGCTTTAAATAGTTTTCTATTCTCATAACTGATTTTAAGTTGAATTTTTTTACATGTTTCATTAAATCAGAGAATAATTGAATGTCTCTTTTGAGAAACGTAAAGAAAAAGGCATTCATTG
>NW_018401137.1:330-469 GCF_002168275.2 Theobroma umbraticum | reverse complement strand
AAAGTATTCATTTTCAAGAAAAGTTCATTTACAGTCACCCTTTCCTTCAAAAGCCTTATTACTCACTTTAAAAGGTTTTGTAATGTCATAATTGATTTTAAGTTGAGTTTTTTTTACATTTTTCATTAAAACAGACTAT
>NW_018401137.1:0-175 GCF_002168275.2 Theobroma umbraticum | reverse complement strand
ATTTTAAGCTGAAATTTTTTACATTTTTCATTAAAACAGACTATAATTGAATGTTTACCTTGACAAACGTTAAGAAAAAAGCATTCATTGATATAAAAAGTGCATTTATAAC
The DNA here is from genome assembly GCF_002168275.2 of Theobroma umbraticum. Classification (NCBI taxonomy): domain Eukaryota; kingdom Viridiplantae; phylum Streptophyta; class Magnoliopsida; order Malvales; family Malvaceae; genus Theobroma; species Theobroma umbraticum. The sequence goes on along the minus strand of NW_018401137.1, from coordinate 63 downwards.
CTCCTATTACATCAACAGCCTTTTTACTCATTCTAAATGGTTTTATAATCTCATAATTGATTT
>NW_018401136.1:1083-1203 GCF_002168275.2 Theobroma umbraticum | reverse complement strand
TTAAATGATTTTATGATATCATAATTGATTTTAAGTTGAATTGTTTTACATTTTAAGCTAAAACACACTATAATTGAATGTCTACCTTGGGAAACATGTAGAATAAGGCATTCACTAGCA
>NW_018401136.1:655-786 GCF_002168275.2 Theobroma umbraticum | reverse complement strand
AAGTTGAATTGTTTTACATTTTTAGCTAAAACACACTATAATAGAATGTCTAGCATGAGAAACATGAAGAAACAAGAATTCATTGGCAAGAAAAGTCCATTTATATTCACCCATTCCTTAAAAAGCCTTAT
>NW_018401136.1:0-227 GCF_002168275.2 Theobroma umbraticum | reverse complement strand
TAATTGATTTTAAGTTGAATTTTTTTACATTTCTCATTAAAACAGACTATAATTAAATGTTTACCTCAAGAAACGTGATGAAACAAGCATTTATTTGCAAGATAGGTCCATTTATTGTCTCCTATTCCTTCAAACGCCTTATTACTCGCTTTAAAATATTTTATAATATCATCATTGATTTTAAGTTGGATTTTTTTTACATATTTTGTTAAAACAGACTATAATTG
>NW_018401135.1:1224-1388 GCF_002168275.2 Theobroma umbraticum | reverse complement strand
AAGTTAAATTTTTTTACATTTTTTGTTAAAACAGACTATAATTGAATGCCTGCCCCAAGAAACGTGCAAAAAAAACAATTCATTAAGAAGAAAAGTCCACCATTCCTTCAAAGGGGTTATTACTCGCTTTAAACGGTTTTATAATCTCATAATTGATTTTAAGT
>NW_018401135.1:1071-1214 GCF_002168275.2 Theobroma umbraticum | reverse complement strand
AAGCATTCATTGACAAGAAAAGTCTATTTAGAGTTACCCATTCCTTCAAAAACCTTATTACTAGCTTTAAATAGTTTTATAGTGTCATAATTGATTTTAGATTGAATTTTTTTACATTTTTGAATAAAAAATACTATAATTGA
>NW_018401135.1:935-1061 GCF_002168275.2 Theobroma umbraticum | reverse complement strand
CGAGAAACGTAAAGAAACAAGCATTCATTGACAAGAAAAATCTATTTAGAGTCAAACATTCCTTCAAAATGTTTATTACTAGCTTTAAATAGTTTTCTAATCTCATAATTGATTTTAAGTTGAATT
>NW_018401135.1:360-469 GCF_002168275.2 Theobroma umbraticum | reverse complement strand
AAGTCCATTTATAGTCACCTATTCCTTTAAAAGTGTTATTACTTGGTTTAAATAATTTTATAATCTCATAATTGATTTTATGTTGAATTGTATTACATTTTTAGTTAAA
>NW_018401135.1:0-143 GCF_002168275.2 Theobroma umbraticum | reverse complement strand
AATTGAATATCTACTTGAGAAACATGAAGAAACAAGCATTCAATGACAAAAAAAAGTCCATTTAGAGTCACTCATTCCTTCAAAAAGCGTATTACTCGCTTTAAATAGTTTTATAATCTCCTAATTGATTTTAAGTTGAATTT
>NW_018401134.1:1223-1318 GCF_002168275.2 Theobroma umbraticum | reverse complement strand
TAAAACCATTTAAAGCAAGTAATAAAGCTTTCGAAAGAATAGATGACTATAAATTGACTTTTCTTGCCAATAAATCCTTTTTTCTTCATGTTTCT
>NW_018401134.1:1148-1213 GCF_002168275.2 Theobroma umbraticum | reverse complement strand
ATTCAATTATAATCTGTTCTAACAAATAATGTAAACAAAATTGAACCTAAAATCAATTATGAGAT
>NW_018401134.1:971-1070 GCF_002168275.2 Theobroma umbraticum | reverse complement strand
CCTTTTTCTTTTTGTTTCTCAAGGTCGACATTCCATTATAATCTATTTAAACTAAACCTGTAGAAAAAATTGAACATAAAATCAATTTTGAGGTTATAA
>NW_018401134.1:503-634 GCF_002168275.2 Theobroma umbraticum | reverse complement strand
ATGAGAGACTATAAATAGACTTTTCTTACCAATGAATGCTTTTTTCTTCATGTTGCTCAATGTAGACATATAATTATTCTATTTTAACAAAAAATGTAAAAAAATTTAACTTAAAATCAATTATGAGATTA
>NW_018401134.1:0-151 GCF_002168275.2 Theobroma umbraticum | reverse complement strand
TTATAAAACCATTTAAAATGAGTAATAAGGCTTTTGAAGGAATGAGAGACTATAGATGGGCTTTTCTTCCAAATAAATGGGTTTTTCTACACGTTTTCTAGGGCAAGCATTCAATTATAGTCTGTTTTAACAAAAAATGTAAAAAATTCAA
>NW_018401133.1:1715-1855 GCF_002168275.2 Theobroma umbraticum | reverse complement strand
TAATTGATTTTAAGTTAAATGTTTTTATATTTTTGGTTAGAACAAATTATGATTAATTGTCTGCCTTGGGAAATATAAAGAAAAAATCATTCATTGGCAAGAAAACTATATTTATAGCTACCCATTCCTTCAAAAGCCTT
>NW_018401133.1:1266-1406 GCF_002168275.2 Theobroma umbraticum | reverse complement strand
TTTTTTATATTTTTAGTTAGAACAGGCTATAATCAAATATTTACCTTGAAAAGCATGAAGATAACGTCATTCATTGGCATCAAAAGTCCATTTACATTCACCCATTCCGTTAAAAGCCTTATTACTGGCTTTAAATGATT
>NW_018401133.1:1157-1256 GCF_002168275.2 Theobroma umbraticum | reverse complement strand
TCACAGAAAACGTGAAGAAAAAGGCATTTATTGACGAGAAAAGTACATTTATAGTCACCCATTCTTTCAAAAACCTTACTACTCACTTTAAATAGTTTT
>NW_018401133.1:760-882 GCF_002168275.2 Theobroma umbraticum | reverse complement strand
AAGCCTTATTACTGGATTTAAATAGTTTTATAATCTCATAATTCATTTTAAATTAAATTTTTTTATAGTTTTTGTTAAAACAGACTATAATAGAATGTCAGTCTCTGAAAATGTGAAGGAGA
>NW_018401133.1:177-298 GCF_002168275.2 Theobroma umbraticum | reverse complement strand
AGAAACATGAAGAAAAAGCCATTCATTGACAAGAAAAGTGTTTTTATACCCACCCATTTCTTCAAAAGCAATATTACTCTTTTTAAATAGTTTTGTAATCTCAAAATTGATTTTAAGTTGA
>NW_018401133.1:0-167 GCF_002168275.2 Theobroma umbraticum | reverse complement strand
ATTTTTAGTTAAAACAGGCTATAATTGAATGCTTACCTCAAACAAAAAAGGAAGAAAAAGGCATTTATTGGTAAGAAAAGTCTATTTATAATTACTCATTTCTTTAACAGTCCTATTACTCGCTTTAAATAATTTTATAATCTCATAATTGATTTTAAGTTGAATTT
>NW_018401132.1:1648-1773 GCF_002168275.2 Theobroma umbraticum | reverse complement strand
GAGTAATAAGGCTTTTGAAGGCATCAGCGTCTATAAATAGACTTTTCTTGCCAAAGGATATCTTTTTCTTTACGTTTCTCGAGATAGACATTCAATTTTAATCTATTTTAATAAAATATATAAAA
>NW_018401132.1:1204-1328 GCF_002168275.2 Theobroma umbraticum | reverse complement strand
TAATAAGGCTTTCGAAGGCATGGGTTACTATAAACGGACTTTTCTTATCAATGATTATCTTTTTCTTCACGTTTTAGGACATGGGTGACTAGAAATGGACTTTCTTACCAATGGATAACTTTTT
>NW_018401132.1:776-889 GCF_002168275.2 Theobroma umbraticum | reverse complement strand
GTGACTATAAATGGACTTTTCTTATCAATGGATATCTTTTTCTTCACGTTTCTGGGGGAAAACATTCAATTATAATCTGTTTTAATAAAAAATATAATAAAACTCAAATCAAA
>NW_018401132.1:534-655 GCF_002168275.2 Theobroma umbraticum | reverse complement strand
AAAAATATTTAAGGCGAGTAATGAGGCTTTCCAAGGCATGGGTTACTATAAATGAACTTTTCTTGTTAATGGATATCTGTTTCTTTCCGTTTCTCAAGGCAGACATTCAATTATAATCAGT
>NW_018401132.1:0-130 GCF_002168275.2 Theobroma umbraticum | reverse complement strand
TTTGAAGGCATAGGTGACTATAAATGGACTTTTCTTGGCAATGAATATCTTTTTATTTACATTTCTCAAGGCAGATATTCAATTATAATCTGTTTTAATAAAAAATATAAAAAAACTCAAATTAAAATCA
>NW_018401131.1:999-1097 GCF_002168275.2 Theobroma umbraticum | reverse complement strand
TCAAGAAACGTAAAGAAAAAGACATTTATTGGCAAGAAAAGTCCATTTATAGTCGCCCATGCGATCAAAAAGCCTTATTACTCGCTTTACATGGTTTT
>NW_018401131.1:520-989 GCF_002168275.2 Theobroma umbraticum | reverse complement strand
AATTGATTTTAAGTTGAACTTTTTTATATTTTTTATTAAAACAGACTAGAATTGATGTCTACCTTGAGAAATGTAATGAAAAAGACATTTATTGGCGAGAAAAGTCCATTTATTATTACCCATTCCTTCAAAAGCCTTTTTAGTCATTTTTAATGATTTTATAATCTCAAAATTGATTTAAATTTGAATTCTTTTTACATTTTTGTTCAAACAGATTATAATTGAATGTTAACTTCCAAAAACAAGAAGAAAAAGGCATACATTGGCAAGAAAAATTTATTTATAGTCACCCATTCCTTCAAAAACATCATTACTCGATTTAAATGGTTTTATAATGCCATAATTGATTTTCAGGTGAAGTTTTTTACATTTTTAGTTAAAATAGACAACAATTGAATGTCAATTTCTAGAAACGTAAAGAAAAAGGTATTCATTGGTAAGAAAAGTCCATTTATAATCACCCATTCCT
>NW_018401131.1:116-292 GCF_002168275.2 Theobroma umbraticum | reverse complement strand
TTTATAATGCCATAATTGATTTTAAGTTAAACTTTTTTACATTTTTGGTTAAAATAGACAAGAATTGATGTCTACCTTGATAAACGTAATGAAAAAGTTATTCATTCGCAAGAAAAGTCCATTTATAGTAACCAATTCCTTCAAAAGCCTTATTATTCACTTTAAATGGTTTTATA
>NW_018401131.1:0-106 GCF_002168275.2 Theobroma umbraticum | reverse complement strand
TTATTTAAATTTGAATTCTTTGTACATTTTTCTTTAAAACATATTATAATTGTATGTCAACCACCAAAAACATGAAAAAAAAGGTTCATTGGTAAGAAAAGTTCAT
>NW_018401130.1:1319-1405 GCF_002168275.2 Theobroma umbraticum | reverse complement strand
AAAATCAATGTTGAGATTATAAAACCATTTAAACCGAGTAATAAGGCTTTTGAAGGAATGTGCGACTATAAATAGACTTCTCTTCC
>NW_018401130.1:1213-1309 GCF_002168275.2 Theobroma umbraticum | reverse complement strand
CTTTTTCTTCATGTTTCTTGAGGTCGACATTCAATTATAGTCTATTTTAACGAGAAATGTAAAAAAATTTAACTTAAAATCAATTATGAAATTATA
>NW_018401130.1:997-1193 GCF_002168275.2 Theobroma umbraticum | reverse complement strand
TAAGGCTTTTGATGGAATGGGTGACTATCAATGGACTTTTCTTGCCAATGAATGATTTTTTCTTCGTGTTTCTCTAGGTAGACATTCAATTATAATCTGTTTTAAGCCAGAAAATAAAAATAATTGATCTTAAAATCAATGTTGAGATTATAAAATGATTTAAAGCGAGTAATAAGGCTTTTGAAGGAATGGGTGA
>NW_018401130.1:840-982 GCF_002168275.2 Theobroma umbraticum | reverse complement strand
ATTATGAGATTATAAAACCATTTAAAGCAAGTAATAAGTCTTTTGAAAGAATTGAAGACTATAAATAGACTTTTTCTACCAATGAATACTTTTTTCTTTATGTTTCTCAAAGTATAGGTTTAATTATAGTTTGTTTTAACCA
>NW_018401130.1:504-672 GCF_002168275.2 Theobroma umbraticum | reverse complement strand
AAAATTAATTATGAGATTATAAAACCATTGAAAGCGAGTAATAAGGCTTTTGAAAGAACAAGTGACTATAACTAGTCTTTTCTTGCCAATGAAAGCTTTTTTCCTCACGTTTCGCAAGGTAGACATTCAATTATAATATGTTTTAACCAAAAATGTAGAAACAATTGA
>NW_018401130.1:326-473 GCF_002168275.2 Theobroma umbraticum | reverse complement strand
TTTGAAGTGTGTAATAAGGTTTTTAAAGGAATAGGTGACTATAAATGGACTTTTTTTTCAAATAAATGGGTTTTTCTACACCTTTCCTGAGGGAGGCATTCAATTGTAGTCTGTTTTAACAAAAAATGCAAAAAATTCAACTTAATA
>NW_018401130.1:0-134 GCF_002168275.2 Theobroma umbraticum | reverse complement strand
ATGTAAAAACATTCAACTTAAAATCAATTATGAGATTATAAAACCACTTAAAGTGAGCAATAAGGCTTTTGAAGGAATGAGAAACTATAAATGGACTTTTCTTCTAAGTAAATGAGTTTTTCTATGTGTTTCCT
>NW_018401129.1:1053-1170 GCF_002168275.2 Theobroma umbraticum | reverse complement strand
AATCACTTTCATTATCAAGGAATGGAAAGGCTACCATTTAAAAGATTCAAACATAATAAATGCTTCAAGTACGAGCCTAAGTTCTGAAAAGTTTGCTTCATGTACCTTTATAGATTT
>NW_018401129.1:887-1043 GCF_002168275.2 Theobroma umbraticum | reverse complement strand
ACCATAATTTTAGAGAAATCATTCCTCATAACCCCATTGATAATTGCCTCCCCATATTCCTCCAGTAAATCCATCAATGTCAAATTTCATCCACCTTTCAGGATTAGCAACCCAATCCACAACAATATAAGGCTTAAGTTTCGTATCAAGTACTTT
>NW_018401129.1:790-877 GCF_002168275.2 Theobroma umbraticum | reverse complement strand
CTACATAGCCATCTAGCACAAGCCCAATAAGCTACATGCACCTTTTCTAAACCAAATAATTGATCAAGTGCCCAAAGCTTCCCTCAA
>NW_018401129.1:694-780 GCF_002168275.2 Theobroma umbraticum | reverse complement strand
CATTCCTAATCAACCACACACACTAAAAAAGGTTAAAAAAAAAAGACATGTCCCATAACTCTCTTCTTTCCTCTTTGGTCAAAAAT
>NW_018401129.1:550-670 GCF_002168275.2 Theobroma umbraticum | reverse complement strand
CCTAGCATTCCCTGAAGATGACTAATAGAAATCACATAACCTAAACCATAACCCTCATAATTTGTCAGTGTCATAACAAGTAAAAACCAAAGGCTCAACACTATTTAACTTTGCATTACA
>NW_018401129.1:0-278 GCF_002168275.2 Theobroma umbraticum | reverse complement strand
TATAATTCATTTCACACTGAAAAACTTTCTGATGCAACTCAATATTACATACCCCTTTATTCCCAAATACTTCCCCATACTCACACTGTTTTCTTTTTTGATTATCCACAAGAGCATACATTTTAGGAAACTCTATCTTAATATATACCCCTCAATCCACTCATTTTCCTAAAAAGATACACTTTGCCATCATTCACAATAAATCCAAAGCTTGATGTTAGTCGCATAAAAATTTTGTTAGTAGGAAAAAGGGACTTATAATATCGTTCCACAAAGTA
>NW_018401128.1:2509-3129 GCF_002168275.2 Theobroma umbraticum | reverse complement strand
AGTCTGTTTAACTAAAAATATAAAACAAATTCAACTTAAAATCAATAATGGCATTACAAAACTATTTAAAGCGAGTAATAAGGCTTCTGAAGGTATAGGTTACTATAAATGGACTTTTCTTGCCAAAGAATACTTTTTTCATCATGTTTCTCATGGTAGATAATCAATTCCGGTCTGTTTTAACAAAAAATATACTAAGAATTCAAATTTAAATCAATTTTGAGATTATAAAACTATTTAAACTAAGTAATAAGGTTCTTGAAGGAATGGGTAACTATAAATGGACTTTTCTTATCAATGCATACCTTTTTCTTCATATTTCTGAAGGTAGACATTCAATCCTAGTCTGTTTTAATAAAAAATGTGCAAAGAATTCAAATTTAAATCAATTTGCAGATTATAAAACTATTTAAAGTGAGTAATAAGGCTTTTGATGGAATGGGTAACTATAAATAGACTTCTCTTGCCAATGAATGCCTTTCTCTTTACGTTTCTCTAGGTAGACATACAATTATTGTCTATTTAACCAAAAATAGAAAAACAATTGAACTTAAAATTAATTATGGCATTACAAAACCATTTAAAGCGGGTAATAAGGCTTTTGAAGGTATGGGTGACTA
>NW_018401128.1:1955-2079 GCF_002168275.2 Theobroma umbraticum | reverse complement strand
TTATAAAACTATTTAAACTGAGTAATAAGGCTCTTGAAGGAATGTGTGACTATAAATGGACTTTTGTTGCCAATGAATGCCTTTTTCTTAATGTTTCTTAAGGTAAACATTCAATTATAGTCTG
>NW_018401128.1:0-1512 GCF_002168275.2 Theobroma umbraticum | reverse complement strand
ATTCAACTTAAAATCAATTATGGCATTACAAAACTATTTAAAGCGACTAATAAGGCTTTTGAAGGTATAGTTGACTATAAATGGACTTTTCTTGCCAACGATTACTTTTTTCATCATGTTTCTCATGGTAGACATTCAATTCTATTCTGTTTTAGCCAAAAATATACAAAGAATTCAAATTTAAATCAATTTTGAGATTATAAAACCATTTAAACTAAGTAATAAGGCTCTTGAAGGAATTGGTGACTATAAATGGACTTTTTTTACCAATGAATACCTTTTTCTTCATGTTTCTGAAGGTAGACATTCAATCTTAGTCTGTTTTAATAAAAAATGTGCAAAGAATTCGAATTCAAATCAATTTACAGATTATAAAGCTATTTAAAGTGAGTAATAAGGCTTTTGATGGAATGGGTGACTATAAAACAACTTCTCTTGCCAATGATTACTTTTCTGTTTATGTTTCTCGAGGTAGACATTTAACTATTGTCAGTTTAACCAAAAATAGAAAAATAATTGAACTTAAAATTAATTATGGCATTACAAAACCATTTCAAGTGAGTAATAAGGCTGTTGAAGGTACATGTGACTATAAATGGACTTTTCTTGACAATGAATGCTTTTTTCTTCATGTTTCTCGAGGTAGACATTCAATTCTAGTCTGTTTTAAACAAAAATGTACAAAGAATTCAAATTTAAATCAAATTTCAGATTATAAAAAGTTGAAAGTGAGTAATAAGGGTTTTGAAGGAATAGGTGAATATAAATGGACTTTTCTTACTAATGAATGACTTTTTCTATATATTTCTCGAGGTAGACATTCAATTATAGTCTTTTTAAACAAAAATTGTAGAAAAATTCAACTTAAAATAAATTATGGCATTACAAAACCATTAAAAGTGAATAATACAACTTTTGAAGGTGTGGGTGATCGTAAATGAACTTTTCTTGCCAATAAATGCATTTTTCTTCATGATTCTCAAGGTAGACATTCAATCCTAGTCTATTTTAACTAAAAATGTACAAAGAATTCAAATTTAAATCAATTTTGAGATTATAAAACCATTTAAAATGAGTAATAAGGCTTTTGAAGGAATGGGTGACTATAAATGTACTTCTCTTGCCAATGAATACTCTCTTCTTTATGTTTCTCGGGCTAGACATTCAATTATAATATGTTTTAACCAGAAAAGTAAAAAATTTTGAACTTAAAATCAATTTTGAGATTATAAAACCATTTAAAGTGATTAATGAGGCTTTTGAAGCAATGGGTGACTATAAATAGACTTTTCTTGCCAATGAATACTTTTTTCTTCATGTTTCTCATGGTAGAAATTCAATTCTATTCTATTTTAAAGAAAAATGTACAAAACATCCAAATTTAAATCAATTTTGAGATTATAAAACTATTTAAACTAGGTAATAAGGCTCTCGAATGAATATGTTACTATAAATTGACTTTTATTGCCAATGAATGCCTTTTTCTTAATGTTTCTTGAGGTAAACATTCAA
>NW_018401127.1:804-1067 GCF_002168275.2 Theobroma umbraticum | reverse complement strand
TAAAACCATTTAAAGAGAGTAATCAGGCTTTTGAAGGCTTGGGTGACTATAAATAGACTTTTCTTGCCAATGAGTGGGTTTTCCTTCAAGCTTCTCGAGTGAAACATTCAAATATAATTTGTGTTAACCAAAAATGTAAAATAATTCAATTTCAAATCAATTATGAGATTATAATACCATTTAAAGAGAGTAATCAGGCTCTTGATGGCTTGGGAGACTATAATTTGACTTTTTGTATCAATGAATGACTTTTTCTTCACGTT
>NW_018401127.1:282-424 GCF_002168275.2 Theobroma umbraticum | reverse complement strand
AAAGAGAGTAATAAGGCTTTTGAAGGCTTGAGTGACTATAAATGAGCTTTTCTTACCAATGAATAGCTTTTTCTTCAGGTTTCCCATGGAAAACATTCAATTTTAATCTGTTTTAATCAAAAATTTTAAAAAATTCAACTTA
>NW_018401127.1:139-272 GCF_002168275.2 Theobroma umbraticum | reverse complement strand
TGAGATTATAAAACCATTTAAAGAGACTAATAAAGCCTTTGAAGACTTAGGTGACAATAAATGAGCTTTTATTGTTAATGAATGTGTTTTTCTTCATGTTTCTCGAAGGGAACATTTAATTATAATATGTTTT
>NW_018401127.1:0-129 GCF_002168275.2 Theobroma umbraticum | reverse complement strand
GTGAAACAATTAAACTTAAAATAAATTTTAAGGTTATAAAACCGTTTAAACAGAGTAATAACGCTTTGAAGGCTTAGGTGACTATAAATGGGTTTTTCTTGCCAATGAATAGCATTTTCTTTAAATTTC
>NW_018401126.1:2296-2478 GCF_002168275.2 Theobroma umbraticum | reverse complement strand
AACAGATTATAATTGAATGTCAACCTCAAGAAACATAAAGAAAAAGGTTCATTGATAAGAAAAGTCCATTTACAGTCAACCATTCCTCCAAAAGCCTTATTACTCTCTTTAAATGGTTTTATAATCTCAAAATTGATTGAAATTAGAATTCTTTATACATTTTTGGTTAAAAAAGATTATAA
>NW_018401126.1:2143-2280 GCF_002168275.2 Theobroma umbraticum | reverse complement strand
AGAAATGTGAAGGTAAAGGCATTCATTGGCAAGAAAAGTCTATTAATAGTCACCAATTCCTTCAAAAAGACTTATTACACACATTAAATGGTTTTATAATCTGAAAATTGATTGAATTTTAAATTCTTTGTACATTT
>NW_018401126.1:1910-2129 GCF_002168275.2 Theobroma umbraticum | reverse complement strand
TTATAATTAATTGTCAACCTCAAGAAACATGAAGTAAAAGGTTCATTGGTTAGAAAAGTTTATTTACAGTCACCCATTCCTCCAAAAGCCTTATTACTTATTTTAAATGGTTTTTTAACCTCAAAATTGATTTAAATTTGAATTCTTTGCACATCTTTCTATAATATAGATTATAATTGACTGTCAACCTCCAGAAACATGAAGAAAAAGGTTCATTGG
>NW_018401126.1:1755-1900 GCF_002168275.2 Theobroma umbraticum | reverse complement strand
AATTTAAATTCTTTGTACATTGTTGGTCAAAAAAGATTATAATTGAATGTCAACATCAAGAAACATGAAGGAAAAGGCATTTATTGGCAACAAAAGTCCATTAATAGTCACCCATTCCTTCAAAAGCCTTATTACTCACTTTAAA
>NW_018401126.1:1426-1563 GCF_002168275.2 Theobroma umbraticum | reverse complement strand
ACATTTTTGGTTAAAATGGACTATAATTGGATGTCTACCTCAAGAAACGTAAAGTAAAAGGCACTCATTGGCAGGAAAAGTCTAATTATAGTCACTCATTCCTTCAAAAGCCTTATTACTCACTTTAAATGGTTTTA
>NW_018401126.1:1065-1258 GCF_002168275.2 Theobroma umbraticum | reverse complement strand
AAAAGCCTTATTACTCGCTTTAAATGGTTTTATAATGCCATAATTGATTTTTTAGTTGAATTTTTTACATTTTTGGTTAAAACATACTAGAATTGATGTCTACCTTGTTAAACGTAAAGAAAAAGGCACTCATTTGCAAGAAAAGTCCATTTATAGTATCCCATTCCTTCAAAAGCCTTATTACTCACTTTAA
>NW_018401126.1:778-900 GCF_002168275.2 Theobroma umbraticum | reverse complement strand
AACCTCCAGAAACATGAAGAAAAAGGTTCATTGGTAAGAAAATTCTATTTATAGACACCCATTCCTCGAAAAGCCTTATTACTCACTTTAAATATTTTTGTAATCTCAAAATTGATTGAAAT
>NW_018401126.1:0-212 GCF_002168275.2 Theobroma umbraticum | reverse complement strand
CGTAATTAATTTTTAGTTGAAGTTTTTTACATTTTTGGTTAAAACAGAGTATAATTGAATGTCAATCTCCAGAACGCAAATAAAAAGGTATTGTTTGGCAAGAAAAGTCCATTTATAGTCACCCATTCCTTCAAAAGCATTAATACTCAACTTAAATAGTTTTGTAATCTCAAAATTGATCGAAATTTGAATTCTTTGTACATTTTTGGTTA
>NW_018401125.1:1730-1858 GCF_002168275.2 Theobroma umbraticum | reverse complement strand
AAAAAAAAATATTTAGTGAGAAGAAAGTCTATTTACTGTCACCTATACTTTCGAAAAGCCTTATCACTCGCTTTAAATAGTTTTATAATCTAAAAATTGATTTTAAGTTAAATTTTTTACATTTTTGG
>NW_018401125.1:1615-1720 GCF_002168275.2 Theobroma umbraticum | reverse complement strand
CTATAATTGAATGTCTACCTCCAGAAACATGAAGAAAAAGATATTCATTGACAAGAAAAGTCTCTTTATAGTCACCCATTCCTTCAAAAGCCTTATTACTCGCTT
>NW_018401125.1:1105-1232 GCF_002168275.2 Theobroma umbraticum | reverse complement strand
TATAATCTCATAATTGATTTTAAGTTGAATTTTTTTATATTTTTAGTTAAAACTAACTATAATTGAATATCTACCTGGAGAAACATGAAGAAACAAGCATTCATTGGCAAGAAAAGTCTATTTATAA
>NW_018401125.1:753-925 GCF_002168275.2 Theobroma umbraticum | reverse complement strand
TCTCATAATTAATTTTAAGTTGAATTTTTTCACATTTTTAGTTAAAACAGATACTAATTGAATGTCTGCCTAGAGAAACATGCAAAAAAACCATTCATTGAGAGCAAAAGTCTATTTATAGCCACCCATTTCTTCAAAAGTCTTATTACTCGCTTTAAATGGTTTTATAATC
>NW_018401125.1:620-743 GCF_002168275.2 Theobroma umbraticum | reverse complement strand
TTTTAAGTTGAATCTCTTTATAGTTTTCATTAAAACTGACTATAATTGAACGCCTGCCTCAAGAGACAAAAGAAAAACCCTTCATTAAGAAGAAAAGTCTATTTACAATCACCCATTCCTTCA
>NW_018401125.1:136-434 GCF_002168275.2 Theobroma umbraticum | reverse complement strand
TATTTTTGGTTAAATAGACTATAATTGAATGTCTACCTCAAGATACCTGAAGAAAAAGGCATTTATTGACAAAAAAAGTCCATTTATAGTCACTCATTTCTTAAAAAGCCTTATTCCTTGCCTTAAATAGTTTTATAATCTCATAGTTGATTTTACGTTAAATTTTTTTAAATTTTTTGTTAAAACAGATAATAATTGAATGTTTACCTCAAGAAACATAAAGAAAAAAGCATTCATTGGAAAGAAAAGTTCATTTATAGTCTCTTATTTTTTCAAAAGCCTTATTACTCGCTAAAAA
>NW_018401125.1:0-126 GCF_002168275.2 Theobroma umbraticum | reverse complement strand
ATCTCATAATTGATTTTAAGTTAATTTTTTTACATTTTTCGTTAAAACAGACTATAATTGAATGTTTACATCAAGAAACATGAAGAACAAAGCATCCATTATCAAGAAAAGTCCATTTATAGTCTC
>NW_018401124.1:1528-1632 GCF_002168275.2 Theobroma umbraticum | reverse complement strand
AGAAGCATGAAGAAAAAAGCATTCATTGGCAAAAAAAGTCTATTTACAGCCTCCTATTCCTTCGAAAGCGTTATTACTCACTTTAAACGGTTTTATAATCTAAT
>NW_018401124.1:1347-1518 GCF_002168275.2 Theobroma umbraticum | reverse complement strand
AAGTTGAATTTTTTTTACATTTTTGATTAAAACAGACTATAATTGAAAATCTATATCAGAAAACGTGAAGAAAAGAGCAGTCATTGACAAGAAAAGTCCATTTAGAGTCACCTATTTCTTCAAAAGCCTAATTACACGCTTTAAATAGTTTTGTAATCTCATAATTGATTT
>NW_018401124.1:871-1006 GCF_002168275.2 Theobroma umbraticum | reverse complement strand
CCTTCAAAAGCCTTATTACTCACTTTAAATGGTTTTCTAATCTCATAATTGATTATAAGTTCAATTTTTTTACATTTTTGATTAAAACAGACAATAATTGAATATTTATCTCGAGAAACGTGAAGCAAAAAGTAT
>NW_018401124.1:392-510 GCF_002168275.2 Theobroma umbraticum | reverse complement strand
TTTTTACTTGTTCTAAATGATTTTATAATCTCATAATTAATTTTAATTTCAATTGTTTTACATTTTTCATTAAAATAGACAATAATTGAATATCTACCATGAGAAAAGTGAAAAAAAA
>NW_018401124.1:0-161 GCF_002168275.2 Theobroma umbraticum | reverse complement strand
TAGTCACTCATTCTTTCAAAAGTCCTGTTACTCGCTTTAAATGGTTTTCTAATCTCGTAATTGATTTAAGGTTGAATTTTTTTACATTGTTTATTAAAACAGACTACAATTGAATATTTACCTTGAGAAACGTGAAGAAAAAAGCATTCATTGAGAAGAAA
>NW_018401123.1:29619-29743 GCF_002168275.2 Theobroma umbraticum | reverse complement strand
TTATAGTCACCCATTCCTTCAAAAGGCTTATTACTCACTTTAAATGATTTTATATATCATAATTGATTTCAGATTGAATTTTTTTACATTTTTGGTTAGAAGAGATTATAATTGAATGTCTGCC
>NW_018401123.1:29242-29360 GCF_002168275.2 Theobroma umbraticum | reverse complement strand
TGTCTACCTCGAGAAACATAAAGAAAAAAGTATTCATCAGTAAGAAATGTCCATGTATAGTCACCCATTCCTTCAAAATCCTTATTACTTGCTTTAAATAGTTTTATAATGTCATAAT
>NW_018401123.1:28850-28971 GCF_002168275.2 Theobroma umbraticum | reverse complement strand
AAACATGAAGAAAAAGGCATTTATTGGCAAGAAAAGTTCATTTATAGTCTCATTTCTTCAAAAGCCTTATTACTCACTTTAAATAGTTTTATAATATGAAAATTGATTTTAAGTTGAATTC
>NW_018401123.1:28761-28840 GCF_002168275.2 Theobroma umbraticum | reverse complement strand
TTTTGTAAAAACATATTATAATTGAATGTCTACCTCGAGAGACGTGAAGAAAAGACATTCATTGGCAAGAAAAGTTCAT
>NW_018401123.1:28656-28751 GCF_002168275.2 Theobroma umbraticum | reverse complement strand
CTATTCCACCAAAAGCCTTATTAATCGCTTTAAATGATTTTATAATCTCATAATTGATGTTAAGTTAAATTTTTTATATTTTTAGTTAAAACAAA
>NW_018401123.1:28417-28556 GCF_002168275.2 Theobroma umbraticum | reverse complement strand
AGTCACCCATTCCATGAAAAGCCTCACTACTCACTTTAAATGGTTTTATAATCTAATAATAGATTTTAGGTTGAATTTTTTACATTTTTTTATTAAAACAGATTATAATTGAATGTCTATCTTAGGAAACGTGAAGAAA
>NW_018401123.1:27809-27999 GCF_002168275.2 Theobroma umbraticum | reverse complement strand
TATAATCTCATAATTGATTTTAAGTTAAATTTTTTATATTTTTAGTCAAAACAGCCTATAATTGAATGCTTGCCTTGAAAAACATATAGAAAAATCCATTCATTTGGAAGAAAAGTCCATTTATAGTCTCTTATTTCTTCGAAAGCATTATTACTCGCTTTAAATGATTTCATAATCTCATAATTGATTT
>NW_018401123.1:27481-27591 GCF_002168275.2 Theobroma umbraticum | reverse complement strand
TTTAGATTGAATTTTTTTACATTTTTGGTTAGAAGAGATTATAATTGAATGTCTACCTTGGGGAACGTGAAGCAAAAGCTATCTATTAGCACGAAAAGTCCATTTATAGT
>NW_018401123.1:26966-27204 GCF_002168275.2 Theobroma umbraticum | reverse complement strand
TAATTGAATGTCTACCTCGAGAGACATGAAGAAAAGGCATTCATTGGCAAGAAATGTTCATTTATATTCACCTATTCCACCAAAAGCCTTATTACTCACTTTAAATGATTTTATAATCTCATAATTAATGTTAAGTTAAATTTTTTATAGTTTTAGTTAAAACAAACTATAATTGAATGCCTGAATTGGAAAACATGTATAAAAACTCATTCGTTTGAAACAAAAGTCCATTTATAGT
>NW_018401123.1:26602-26725 GCF_002168275.2 Theobroma umbraticum | reverse complement strand
TTTATACTTTTTGTTAAAACAGATTATAATTGAATGTCTACCTCGAGAAAAGTGATGAAAAAGGCATTTATTTGGAAGAAAAATCCATTTATAGTTTTTCATACCTTTAAAAGCCTTATTACT
>NW_018401123.1:26282-26504 GCF_002168275.2 Theobroma umbraticum | reverse complement strand
GTTCAATTTTTTTGAAATTTTTTCTTAAAACAAATTATTATTGAATGTCTACTCGAGAAATGTGAAGAAGAAGGCATTCATTGACAAGAAAAGTCCATTTATAATCTCATAATTGGTTTTAAGTTGAATTTTTTTATTTTTTGTTAAATTATGCTATAATTGAATATATATCTCAAGAAACATGTAGAAAAATCATTCATTTGGAAGAAAAGTTCATTTATA
>NW_018401123.1:26069-26182 GCF_002168275.2 Theobroma umbraticum | reverse complement strand
TTATAATTGAATGTCCACCTCGAGAAAGGTGATGAAAAAGGCAATCATTTGGAAGAAATATCCATTTATAGTTTTTCATACCTTTAAAAGCCTTATTACTCACTTTAAATGGT
>NW_018401123.1:25863-26059 GCF_002168275.2 Theobroma umbraticum | reverse complement strand
TAAAATTTATTTTAAGTTCAATTTTTTTGAAATTTTTTCTTAAAACAAATTATTGTTGAATGTCTACTCTAGAAATGTGAAGAAAAAGGCATTCATTGATAAGAAAAGTCCTTTATAATCTCATAATTGGTTTTAAGTTAAATTTTTTTTATTTTTTGTTAAATTATACTATAATTGAATACCTATCTCAAGAAAC
>NW_018401123.1:25549-25680 GCF_002168275.2 Theobroma umbraticum | reverse complement strand
AGACTATAATTGAATGTCTACCTCTAGAAACATGAAGAAAAACACATTCGTTGGCAAGAAAAGTCTATCTATAGTCACCTATTCCTTCAAAAGCTTTACTACTCACTTTAAATGATTTTATTATCTCAAAA
>NW_018401123.1:25379-25539 GCF_002168275.2 Theobroma umbraticum | reverse complement strand
GTTCAATTTGTTTAACATTTTTGGTTAAAAAGATTATAATTGAATGCTTGTCTTCGAAAACGTGTAGAAAAAGCCATTCATTGGGAAGAAAAGTCCATTTATGGTCTCCATTCTTTCAAAAGCCTTATTACTCACTTTAAATAGTTTTATAATCTCATAA
>NW_018401123.1:25083-25212 GCF_002168275.2 Theobroma umbraticum | reverse complement strand
TTTTACATTTTCACTTAAAACAGATTATGATTGAATGTCTAGCTCAAGAAACATGAAGAAAAAGGCATTCATTAGCAAGAAAAGTCTCTTTATAGTCACCCATTCCTTCAAAAGCCTTATTACTCGCTT
>NW_018401123.1:24805-25021 GCF_002168275.2 Theobroma umbraticum | reverse complement strand
TTACCTTGAGAAATGTGAAGAAAAAGTATTCATTGGTAAGAAAGCCTATTTATACTCAATGATACCTTCAAAAGCCTTACTACTCGCTTTAAATAGTTTTATAAGGCCTTATTGACTTTAAATTGATTTTTTTTGCTTTTTTTGTTATAACAGACTACTCTAGAATGTTTACCTTGAGAAACATGAAGAAAAAGGCATTCATTGGCAAGAAAAGTC
>NW_018401123.1:24273-24415 GCF_002168275.2 Theobroma umbraticum | reverse complement strand
ATAGTCACCCATTGCTTTAAAGGCCTTGTTACTTGCTTTAAATGGTTTTATAATTTCAAAATTGATTTTAATTCGAATTCTTTGAACATTTTTGGTTAAAATAGATTATAATTGAATGTCTACCTTGAGAAATGTGAAGAGA
>NW_018401123.1:23976-24096 GCF_002168275.2 Theobroma umbraticum | reverse complement strand
AAAGCCTTATTACTCGCTTTAAATGTTTTTATAATATCATAATTGATTTTAGGTTGAATATTTTTATATTTTTGGTTAAAAAAGGCTATAATTGAATGTCTATCTGGGGAAACATGAAGC
>NW_018401123.1:23765-23876 GCF_002168275.2 Theobroma umbraticum | reverse complement strand
GTTAAAACGGATTATAATTGAATGTCCACCTCGAGAAAGGTGATGAAAAAGGCATTCATTTGGAAGAAAAATCCATTTATAGTTTTTCATACCTTTAAAAGCCTTATTACT
>NW_018401123.1:23621-23749 GCF_002168275.2 Theobroma umbraticum | reverse complement strand
AGAAAAATCCATTTATAATCTCATAATTGGTTTTAAGTTGAATTTTTTTTATTTTTTATTAAATTATATTACATTTGAATACCTATCTCAAGAAACATGTAGAAAAATCATTCATTTGGAAGAAAAGT
>NW_018401123.1:23170-23354 GCF_002168275.2 Theobroma umbraticum | reverse complement strand
ATTATCTCAAAATTGGTTTTAAGTTCAATTTGTTTAACATTTTTGGTTAAAAAAAATTATAATTGAATGCCTGTCTTCGAAAACATGTAGAAAAAGCCATTCATTGGGAAGAAAAGTCCATTTATGGTCTCGCATTCTTTCAAAAGCCTTATTACTCGCTTTAAATAGTTTTATAATCTCATAA
>NW_018401123.1:22848-23004 GCF_002168275.2 Theobroma umbraticum | reverse complement strand
TTATTACTCACTTTAAATAATTTTATAATCTCTAAATTGATTTTAAGTTCAATTCTTTTTACATTTTCACTTAAAACAGATTATGATTGAATGTCTAGCTCAAAAAACATGAAGAAAAAGGTATTCATTAGCAAGAAAAGTCCCTTTATAGTCACC
>NW_018401123.1:22546-22748 GCF_002168275.2 Theobroma umbraticum | reverse complement strand
GGTGACTATAAATGGACTTTTCTTGCCGATGAATGCCTTTTTCTTCATGTTTCTAAAGGTAAACATTCCAGTGTAGTCTGTTATAACAAAAAAAGCAAAAAAAATAAATTTAAAATCAATAAGGCCTTATAAAACCATTTAAAGTGAGTAGTAAGGCTTTTGAAGGTATCATTGACTATAAATAGGCTTTCTTACCAATGAA
>NW_018401123.1:22196-22423 GCF_002168275.2 Theobroma umbraticum | reverse complement strand
AATCTGTTTTAACTAAAAATATGAGAAAATTCAATTTAAAATCAATTATGAGGTAATAAAACCTTTTAAAGCGAGTAATAAGGCTTTTGAACGAATGGGTGACTATAAAGGGACTTTTCTTGCTAACGAATGCCTTTTTCTTCATGTTTCTTGAGCTAAACATTCAATCATAATCTATTTTAAGTGAAAATGTAAAAAACATTGAACTTAAAATCAATTTAGAGATT
>NW_018401123.1:22082-22186 GCF_002168275.2 Theobroma umbraticum | reverse complement strand
TTAAAGTGAGTAATAAGGCTTTTGAAATAATGAGTGACTATAAATAGATATTTCTTACCAATGAATGCATTTTTCTTCATGTTTCTTGATGTAGACATTCAATT
>NW_018401123.1:21851-22051 GCF_002168275.2 Theobroma umbraticum | reverse complement strand
TTCAACTTAAAATTAATTATGAGATTATAAAACTATTTAAAGCGAGTAATAAAGATTTTGAAAGAATGGGAGACCATAAATGGACTTTTCTTCCCAATGAATGACTTTTTCTACATGTTTTCAAAGACAGGCATTCAATTATAATCTTTTTTAACCAAAAATGTTAAACAAATTGAACTTAAAACCAATTTTGAGATAAT
>NW_018401123.1:21482-21593 GCF_002168275.2 Theobroma umbraticum | reverse complement strand
TTTCTTCCAAATGAATGATTTTTCTACATGTTTCTTGAGATAGGTATTCAATTAGAGTATAATTTAACAAAAAATAAAAAAAATTCAACTTAAAACCAATTATGAGATTAT
>NW_018401123.1:21389-21472 GCF_002168275.2 Theobroma umbraticum | reverse complement strand
TTCTTGCCAATGAATGCCTTTTTCTTCACATTTCTCGAGTAGACATTTAATAATAATTTGTTTTAAGAAAAAATTTCAAAAAA
>NW_018401123.1:21217-21379 GCF_002168275.2 Theobroma umbraticum | reverse complement strand
AAATAAATTTTACGATTATAAAACCATTTAAAGTAAGTAATAAGGCTTTTAAAGGTATGAAAAACTATAAATGGATTTTTCTTTCAAATGAATGTCTTTTTCATCACCTTTCTCGAGGTAGACATTCAATTATAATCTGTTTTAAGAAAAAATATAAAAAAA
>NW_018401123.1:20913-21095 GCF_002168275.2 Theobroma umbraticum | reverse complement strand
TGAATGACTATAAAGGGACTTTTCTTGCTAATGAATATCTTTTTCTTCACGTTTTCCAAGGTAGATATTCAATTATAATCTGTTCTAACTAAAAATGTAAAAAATTCAACTTAAAATCAATTATGTGGTTATAAAACCATTTAAAGCGAGTAATAAGGCTTTTGAAGAAATAGGAGACTATA
>NW_018401123.1:20607-20755 GCF_002168275.2 Theobroma umbraticum | reverse complement strand
ATAAATGAACTTTTCTTGCCAATGAATGCCTTTTCTTCACGTCTCTCGAGGTAGACATTCAATTATAATCTATTTTTACAAAAAATGCACAAAGAATTCAACTTAAAATCAATTTTCAAATTATAAAACTATTTAAAGTGAGTAATAA
>NW_018401123.1:20067-20201 GCF_002168275.2 Theobroma umbraticum | reverse complement strand
AATAAGGCTTTTGAAGGAATGGGTGACTATAAATGGACATTTCTTACTAATGAATACTTTTTTCTTTATGTTTCTTGAGATAGACATTTAATTATAGTCTGTTTTAACAAAAAATGTAAAAAAATTCAACTTAA
>NW_018401123.1:19505-19629 GCF_002168275.2 Theobroma umbraticum | reverse complement strand
AATGGATTTTTCTCGCTAATGAATATCTTTTTCTTCACGTTTCTCAAGCTAGCCATTTGATTATAATCTATTTTGACAAAAAATGTAAAACAAATTGAATACAAAATCAATTATGAGATTATGA
>NW_018401123.1:19311-19495 GCF_002168275.2 Theobroma umbraticum | reverse complement strand
AGCGAGTAATAATGCTTTTGAAGAAATAAGAGACTATAAATGGGCTTTTTTTCCAAATGAATGGGTTTTTCTATATGTTTTCCAAGGCAAGCATTCAATTATAGTCTGTTTTGGCTAAAAATATAAAAAATTTAACTTAAAAATCAATTATGAGATTATAAAACTATTTAAAGTGAGTAAGAAG
>NW_018401123.1:19147-19301 GCF_002168275.2 Theobroma umbraticum | reverse complement strand
GAATGAGTGACTATAAATAGACTTTTCTTACTAATGAATGCCTTTTCCTTCATGTTTCTTAAGGTAAACATTTAATTTTAATCCGTTTTAACTAAAAATTTAAAGAAATTCACCTTAAAATCAATTTTGAGATTATAAAACTATTTAAAGTGAG
>NW_018401123.1:18881-19047 GCF_002168275.2 Theobroma umbraticum | reverse complement strand
CTTATTACTCACTTTAAATGGCTTTATAATCTCAAAATTGATTTTAATTTCAAGTTTATTTACTTTTTTAGTCAAAACATATTATAATTGAATGTCTAGCTTGAGAAACATGAAGAAAAGTCATTCATTGGTAAGAAAAGCCCATTTATAGTCACCCATTCCTTTA
>NW_018401123.1:18347-18454 GCF_002168275.2 Theobroma umbraticum | reverse complement strand
CTGCTTTGGGGAACTTAAAGCAAAAGCCAACCATTGGTACAAAAAGTCCATTTATAGTAACTGAAGCATTCGAAAACCTTATTACTTGCTTTAAATGGCTTTATAAA
>NW_018401123.1:18168-18337 GCF_002168275.2 Theobroma umbraticum | reverse complement strand
ATTTTAAATTGAATATTTTTACATTTTTGGTTAAAACAGATTAGAATTGAATGTTTACCTGAAGAAACATGAAAAAAAGGCATTCATTAACAAGAAAAGTCCATTTATAATCACTCATACCTTCAAAAGCCTTATCACTTGCTTTAAATGGTTTTATAATGCCATAATT
>NW_018401123.1:17714-17875 GCF_002168275.2 Theobroma umbraticum | reverse complement strand
AGACTATAGTTAATTGTCAACCTTAAGAAACATGAAGAAAAAGGCATTCATTGGTACGAAAAGTCCATTTATAGTAACTTATTCTTTCAAAACCTTATTACTCGCTGTAAATGGTTTTCAAATCTCATAATTGATTTTATGTTGAATTTTTTTACATTTTT
>NW_018401123.1:17423-17567 GCF_002168275.2 Theobroma umbraticum | reverse complement strand
TTGTTGAAAACATATTATAATTGAATCCCTTCCTCGAGAAATGTATAGAAAAATACATTTGTTGGCAAGAAAAATTCATTTATAGTCACTCTTTCTTTCAAAAGCCTTATTACTCGGTTTAAATGGTTTTATAATCTCATAGTT
>NW_018401123.1:17050-17223 GCF_002168275.2 Theobroma umbraticum | reverse complement strand
TTGATTTTAAGTTAAATTCTTTGTACTTTTTTGTTAAAACAGATTATAATTGAACGTCTACCTAGAGAAACATGAAGAAAATGGCATTCATTGGCAAGAAAAGCCTTATTACTCGCTTCAAATGGTTTTATAATGTCATAATTGATTTTAAGTTGAATTCTTTTTGCATATTT
>NW_018401123.1:16787-16911 GCF_002168275.2 Theobroma umbraticum | reverse complement strand
AAGCCTTATTACTCGCTTTAAATGCTTTTCTAATCTCATAATTGATTTTAAGTTAATTTTTTTATATTTCTTTTAAAATAGACTATAATTGAATGCCTGCCTCAAGAAATGTATAGAAAAAACC
>NW_018401123.1:16562-16687 GCF_002168275.2 Theobroma umbraticum | reverse complement strand
CATTCATTGGTGAGAAAAATCTATTTATAGTCACTCATTACTTCAAAAGCCTTATTACTCACTTCAAATAATTTTATAATCTCTAAATTGATTTTAAGTTTAATTTTTTTTACATTTTCACTTAA
>NW_018401123.1:16462-16552 GCF_002168275.2 Theobroma umbraticum | reverse complement strand
GATTGAATGTCTAGCTCAAGAAATATGAAGAAAAAGGCATTCATTAGCAAGAAAAGTCCCTTTATAGTCACCCATTCCTTCAAAAGCCTT
>NW_018401123.1:16300-16443 GCF_002168275.2 Theobroma umbraticum | reverse complement strand
TTTATAACCTCATAATTGATTTTAAATTGAATTTTCTCATATTTTTAGTTAAAATAGATTATAATTGAATGTTGACCTTGAGAAATGTTAAGAAAAAGTATTCATTGGTAAGAAAGCCTATTTATAGTCAATGATACCTTCAA
>NW_018401123.1:15943-16129 GCF_002168275.2 Theobroma umbraticum | reverse complement strand
GAGAAACATGAAGAAAAAGGCATTCATCAGCAAGAAAAGTCCATTTATAGTCACACATTCCTTCAAAAGCCTTATTACACACTTAAAAAAGTTTTATAATCTGATAATTAATTTTAAATTGAATTTTTTTATATGTTTGGTTAAAACAGATTATAATTGAATGTCTACCTCAAGAAACGTGAAGAA
>NW_018401123.1:15728-15871 GCF_002168275.2 Theobroma umbraticum | reverse complement strand
TTATTACTCGCTTTAAAAGGTTTTACAATCTCATAAGTGATTTTAAGTTGAATTGTTTACATTTTTAGTTAAGATAGATTATAATTGAATGTTTATCTCGAGAAAAGTGAACAAAAAGGCATTCATTGGCAGGAAAAGTCTAT
>NW_018401123.1:15619-15718 GCF_002168275.2 Theobroma umbraticum | reverse complement strand
CCATTGCTTTAAAGGCCTTGTTACTTGCTTTAAATGTTTTTATAATCTCAAAATTGATTTTAATTCTAATTCTTTGTACATTTTTGGTTAAAACAGATT
>NW_018401123.1:14001-15609 GCF_002168275.2 Theobroma umbraticum | reverse complement strand
GTCTACCTTGAAAAATATGAAGAGAAAGACATTCATCGATAAGAAAAGTTTTATAGTCACCCATTTCTATAAAACCCTTATTACTCGCTATAAATATTTTTATAATATCATAATTGATTTTAGGTTGAATATTTTTGTATTTTTGGTTAAAAAAGGCTATAATTGAATGTTTATCTGGGGAAACATGAAGCAAAAGCCATCTATTAACACGAAAAGTCTATTTATAGTCACTCAAGCCTTCGAAAGCCTTATTACTTGCTTTAAATGGTTTTATAAACTAATAATTGTTTTACATTTTTAGTTAAAACAGACTATAATTGAATGTTTACCTCGAGAAACATGAATAAAAAGGCATCCATTGGCAAGAAAAGTCCATTTATAGTTACTCATTCCTTCAATATCCTTATTACGCACTCTGAATAGTTTTATAATCTTAGAATTGATTTTAATTTGAATTTGTTTTACTTTTTTAGTTAGAACAGTTTATAATTGAGTGTCTACTTTTGAAAATATGAAGAAAAAGGTATTCATTAATAAGAAAAGTCCATTTATAGTCACCCATTCCTTCAAAAGCTTTATTACTCACTTTAAATGGTTTTATAATCTCAAAATTGATTTTAAGTTAAATTTTTTTATATTTTTGGTTAAAAAAGGCTATAATTGAATGTCTGCCTTAAGGAATATGAAGCAAAAGCAAACCATTGGCACGAAAAGTCTATTTATAGTCATTTAAGCCTTCGAAAGCCTTATTACTTGGTTTAAATGGCTTCATAAACCAATACTTATTTTTAAGTTGAATACTTTTATAGTTTTGATTAAAATAGACTAGAATTGAATATCTACCTCAAGAAATATAAAGAAAAAAGCATTCATTGGTAAGAAAAGTCTATTTATAGTCACCCATACCTTCAAAAGCCTTATTACCCGCTTTAAATAGTTTTGTAATGTCATAATTGATTTTAAGTTGAATTTTTTTACATTTTTGGTTAAAACAAATTATAATTGAATATCTTCCTCGAGAAACATTAAGAAAAGGATATTCATTGGCAAGAAAAGCCCATTTATAGTCACCCATTCTTTCAAAAGCCTTATTACTTGCTGTAAAAGGTTTTATAATCTCATAATTCATTTTAAGTTCAATTTTTTTACATATTTGGTTAAAACAGATTATAACTGAATGTATACCTCAAGAAATATCAAGAAAAAGCCATTCATTGGCAAGAAAAGTCTATTCATAGGCACCCATTGCTTCAAAAGCCTTATTACTCACTTTAAATGGCTTTATAATCTCAAAATTGATTTTAATTTCAAGCTTATTTACATTTTTAGTCAAAACATATTATAATTGAATATCTAGCTTGAGAAACATGAAGAAAAAGTCATTCATTGGTAAGAAAAGCCCATTTATAGTCACCCATTCCTTTAAAGGCCTTATTACTCATTTTAAATGGTTTTATAATCTGAAAATCGATTTAAATTTAAATTCTTTGTAGATTTTTAGTTAAAATAGATTATAATTGAATGTGTACCTCAAGAAATATGAAGAAAAAAGCATTCATTGGCAAAAAAAGTCTATTTATAGTCACTCATTCCTTTAAAAGCCTTATT
>NW_018401123.1:13536-13714 GCF_002168275.2 Theobroma umbraticum | reverse complement strand
ATCAAAATTGATTTTAAGTTGAATTTTTTTACATTTTTGGTTAGAAAAGGCTATTATTGAACGTCTGCTTTAGGGAACTTGAAGCAAAAGCCAACCATTGGTACGAAAAGTCCATTTATAGTAACTGAAGCCTTCGAAAACCTTGTTATTTGCTTTAAATGGCTTTAGAAACTAATAA
>NW_018401123.1:13048-13243 GCF_002168275.2 Theobroma umbraticum | reverse complement strand
AAATTTATTTTTATTTGAATTAATTATACTTTTTTTATTAAAACAAACTATAGTTAATTGTTAACGTTAAGAAACATGAAGAAAAAGGTATTCATTTTCAAGAAAAGTCCATTTATAGTCACTTATTCTTTCAAAAACCTTATTACTCGTTTTAAATGGTTTTCAAATCTCATAATTGATTTTATGTTGAATTTT
>NW_018401123.1:12971-13038 GCF_002168275.2 Theobroma umbraticum | reverse complement strand
TTCATTAAAATAGATTATAATTGAATCCATGCCTCGAGACATATGTAGAAAAGGCCATTCATTTGGA
>NW_018401123.1:12840-12961 GCF_002168275.2 Theobroma umbraticum | reverse complement strand
ATTTATAGGCTCCCATTCCTTCAAAAACTTTATTACTCGCTTTAAAAGGTTTTATAATCTAATAATCGACTTTAAGTTGAATTTGTTTGCATTTTTGTTGAAAACATATTATAATTGAATC
>NW_018401123.1:12710-12828 GCF_002168275.2 Theobroma umbraticum | reverse complement strand
AATGTATAGAAAAATGCATTTGTTGGCAAGTAAAATTCATTTATAGTCACCCTTTCTTTCAAAAGCCTTCTTACTCGGTTTAAATGGTTTTATAATCTCATAGTTGACTTTCAGCTGA
>NW_018401123.1:12575-12700 GCF_002168275.2 Theobroma umbraticum | reverse complement strand
ATTTTTTGCTGAAATAAATTATAATTGAATGTCTACCTTGAGAAACGTGAAAACAAAAATGCATTCATTGACAACAAAAGTCCATTTATAGTCGCTCATTTCTTCAAAAGCCTTATTACTGGCTT
>NW_018401123.1:12357-12475 GCF_002168275.2 Theobroma umbraticum | reverse complement strand
AAATTAATTTAAATTTGAATTTTTTGTACATTTTTGGTTAAAACATATTATAATGAATGTCTACCTCAAGAAATGTGAGAAAAAAGGCATTCATTGGCAAGAAAAGTCCATTTATAGT
>NW_018401123.1:12034-12181 GCF_002168275.2 Theobroma umbraticum | reverse complement strand
TTTATAAACTAATAATTGATTTTAAATTGAATATTTTTATATTTTTGGTTAAAAAAGAGTAGAATTGAATGTCTATCTGAAGAAACGTAAAAAAAAAAAGCATTCATTAACAAGAAAAGTCCATTTATAGTCACCCATACCTTCAAA
>NW_018401123.1:11683-11840 GCF_002168275.2 Theobroma umbraticum | reverse complement strand
TTTATAAGATCAAAATTTATTTTTATTTGAATTAATTATACTTTTTTTATTAAACAGACTATAGTTAATTGTCAACCTTAAGAAACATGAAGAAAATGGCATTCATTGACAAGAAAAGTCCATTTATAGTCACTTATTCTTTCAAAAACCTTATTAC
>NW_018401123.1:11479-11668 GCF_002168275.2 Theobroma umbraticum | reverse complement strand
TTCAAATCTCATAATTGATTTTATGTTGAATTTTTTTACATTTTTCATTAAAATTAGACTATAATTGAATCCATGCCTTAAGAAATATGTAGAAAAGGCTATTCATTTGGAAGAAAAGTCCATTTATAAGCTCCTATTCCTTCAAAAGCTTTATTACTCGCTTTAAAAGGTTTTATAATCTAATAATTG
>NW_018401123.1:11190-11351 GCF_002168275.2 Theobroma umbraticum | reverse complement strand
AAATGCATTTGTTGGCAAGAAAAATTCATTTATAGTCACCCTTTCTTTCAAAAGGCTTATTACTCGATTTAAATGGTTTTATAATCTCATAATTGACTTTCAGCTGAAATTTTTTACATTTTTTGCTGAAATAAATTATAATTGAATGTCTACCTTGAGAA
>NW_018401123.1:10997-11180 GCF_002168275.2 Theobroma umbraticum | reverse complement strand
GAAATGGTTTTATAATCTCAAAATTGATTTTAAGTTAAATTCTTTGTACTTTCTTGTTAAAACAAATTATAATTGAATGTCTACCTAGATAAACATGAAGAAAATGGCATTCATTAGCAAGAAAAGTTTATTTATAGTCACACATTCTTTCAAAAGCCTTATTACTCGCTTTAAATGGTTTTA
>NW_018401123.1:10342-10462 GCF_002168275.2 Theobroma umbraticum | reverse complement strand
TCGCTTTAAGTGGTTTTATAATGCCATTATTGATTTTAAGCTGAATTTTTTTATCTTTTGAGTTAGAACAAATTATAATTGAATGTCTAGCTTGAGAAACATGAAGAAAAACACATTCAT
>NW_018401123.1:9711-9873 GCF_002168275.2 Theobroma umbraticum | reverse complement strand
ATGTTTTTAGTTAAAACAGATTATAATTGAATGCCTACCTTGAGAAACGTAAAGTAAAAGGCATTCATTGGCAAGAAAAGTCCATCTATAGTCACCCATTGTTTCAAAAGCCTTATTACTCGGTTGAAATAGTTTTATAATCTCATAGTTGATTTTAAGTTG
>NW_018401123.1:9621-9701 GCF_002168275.2 Theobroma umbraticum | reverse complement strand
CATTTTTGGCTGAAACAGATTATAATTGAATGTCTTTCTTGAGAAATATGAATAAAAAAACCATTTATTGGCAAGAAAAG
>NW_018401123.1:9524-9611 GCF_002168275.2 Theobroma umbraticum | reverse complement strand
GTCACCCATTCCTTCAAAAGCCTAATTACTTGCTTTAAATAGTTTTATAATCTCAAAATTGATTTTAAATTGAATTCTCTTACATTT
>NW_018401123.1:8477-8669 GCF_002168275.2 Theobroma umbraticum | reverse complement strand
TAAAAGGTTTTACAATCTCATAAGTGATTTTAAGTTGAATTTTTTACATTTTTGATTAAGATAGATTATAATTGAATATTTACCTCGAGAAAGGTCAACAAAAAAGCATTCATTGACAGGAAAAGTCCATTTATAATCACCCATTCCTATAAAGGCCTTGTTACTTGCTTTAAATTGTTTTATAATCTGAAA
>NW_018401123.1:8319-8467 GCF_002168275.2 Theobroma umbraticum | reverse complement strand
ATTTGAATTCTTTGTACATTTTTAGTTAAAACAGATTATAATTAA
The DNA here is from genome assembly GCF_002168275.2 of Theobroma umbraticum. Classification (NCBI taxonomy): domain Eukaryota; kingdom Viridiplantae; phylum Streptophyta; class Magnoliopsida; order Malvales; family Malvaceae; genus Theobroma; species Theobroma umbraticum. The sequence continues at coordinate 8,422 of NW_018401123.1, read as the reverse complement.
ATGTTTACTTGAAGAAATATGAAGAGAAAGGCATTCATCGATAAGAAAAGTCCATTTATAGTCACCATTCCTTCAAAAGTCTTATTACTCGCTTTAAATGTTT
>NW_018401123.1:8190-8309 GCF_002168275.2 Theobroma umbraticum | reverse complement strand
ATAATTGATTTTAGGTTGAATATTTTTGTATTTTTGGTTTAAAAAAAGCTATAATTAAATGTCTACCTTAGAAAACATGTAGGAATAGCCATCCATTGGCACAAAAAGTCTATTTATTG
>NW_018401123.1:7949-8090 GCF_002168275.2 Theobroma umbraticum | reverse complement strand
GTGACTATAAATGGGGTTTTCTTGTCAATGAATATCCTTTTCTTAATGTTTCTCGAGGTCGACATTCAATTACAATCTATTTTAACTAAAATATAAAAAAATTCAACTTCAAATCAATTATGACATTATAAAACTATTTAA
>NW_018401123.1:7658-7767 GCF_002168275.2 Theobroma umbraticum | reverse complement strand
AAGTGACTATAAATGGACTTTTCGTGTCAATGTTTTCCTTTTCCTTCACGTTTTTCAAGGTAAACATTCAATTATAGCCTTTTCTAACTAAAAATGTAAAACAAATTCA
>NW_018401123.1:7549-7648 GCF_002168275.2 Theobroma umbraticum | reverse complement strand
CCAAAGGTAGACATTCAATTATAAATTGTTCTAACCAAAAAGGTAAAAAAAAATCAAATTAAAATCAATTCTAAGATTATAAAACCATTCAAAGTGAGT
>NW_018401123.1:7206-7438 GCF_002168275.2 Theobroma umbraticum | reverse complement strand
ATTATAGTGTGTTTTAACCAAATATGTAAAACAATTCAACTTAAAATCAATTATTAGTTTATAAAATCATTTAAAGCAATTAATAAGGCTTTTGAAGGCTTGAGTGACAATAAATAGACTTTTGTGCCAATGGATGGTTATTCCTACATGTTTTCTAAGGCAGACATTTAATTATAGACTTTTTTAACCAAAAATACAAAAATATTCAACCTAAAATCAATTATGACATTAT
>NW_018401123.1:6925-7119 GCF_002168275.2 Theobroma umbraticum | reverse complement strand
ACAAAGCCTTTAAAGGAATGGGTGATTATAAATGGACTTTTCCTGCCAATGAATGACTTTTTGTTGACCTTTCTTGAGGTAAACATTCACTTATAATCTATCTTAACCAAAAATGTAAAAAATTCAACTTAAAATCACTCATGAGATTGTAAAACCTTTTAAAGCGAGTAATAAGACTTTTGAAGGAATGGATA
>NW_018401123.1:6402-6525 GCF_002168275.2 Theobroma umbraticum | reverse complement strand
TTTTCTTTATAATAAATGCTTTTTTCTTCACGTTTCTTAAGGTAGACATTCAACTATAATCTGTTTAATTAAAAATGTAAGAGAATTCAATTTAAAATCAATTTTGAGATTATAAAACCATTT
>NW_018401123.1:6262-6379 GCF_002168275.2 Theobroma umbraticum | reverse complement strand
AGGAATGGGTGACTATAAATGGACTTTTCTTGCCAATGAATGGTTTTTTTCTTCCCATTTCTCAAGATAGACATTCAATTATAATCTGTTTCAGCCAAAAATGTAAAACAATTCAAC
>NW_018401123.1:6052-6162 GCF_002168275.2 Theobroma umbraticum | reverse complement strand
CTAACTAAAAATGTAAAACAAATTCAAATTAAAATCAATTCTAAGATTATAAAATAATTCAGAGTGCGTAATAAGGATATTGAAGGAATGAGTGACTATAAATGGACTTT
>NW_018401123.1:5479-5716 GCF_002168275.2 Theobroma umbraticum | reverse complement strand
CATGTTAATAGATGGCTTTTGCTTCATGTTTCCCCAGATAGACATTCAATTATATCCTTTTTTAACCAAAAATACAAAAATATTCAACCTAAAATCAATTATAATATTATAAAAACATTTAAAGGGAGTAATAAGGCTTTTACAAAAATGGGTGACTATAAAACTTTTTTTATCGATGAATGCCTTTCTCTTCATATTTCTCAAGGTAGACATTCAATTATAATCTGTTTTAACCAA
>NW_018401123.1:5045-5211 GCF_002168275.2 Theobroma umbraticum | reverse complement strand
ATGGGTAACTATAAATAGACTTTTTTTCCTAATGAATGCATTTTTCTTCATGTTTCTTAAGGTAAACATTCAATTAAAATATGTTTTAACCAAACATGTAAAAAATTCAATGTAAAATTAATTATCAGATTATAAAACTTTTTTAAATGAGTAATAAGGCTTTTGA
>NW_018401123.1:4775-4926 GCF_002168275.2 Theobroma umbraticum | reverse complement strand
AAACCATTTAAAGCAAGTAGTAAGGCTTTTAAAGGTATCATTGACTATAAATAGACTATAAATGGACTTTTCTTGCCAATGAGTGCTTTTTTCTTCACATTTCTTATGGTAGATATTCAATTATAACCTTTTTTAAACAAAAATGTAAAAC
>NW_018401123.1:4657-4765 GCF_002168275.2 Theobroma umbraticum | reverse complement strand
ATACCTTTTTCTTTACGTTTCCTACGGCAGACATTCAATTATAATTTGTTCTAATAAAAAATGTAAAAAAATTCAACCTAAAATCAATTATGATATTATAAAACTATT